>NC_061520.1:67500-150000 GCF_022379125.1 Scophthalmus maximus
ACTGAGGACATAAAAGGAGGAGCCTCAGTGGGAGCTCACTTCTCACACGAACCTGGAACAGACAGCATCTCTCCAGCCAGACGGAACTCTCAGTTTTTAGTGTGTCTTTTAGGCCTGAAGAAGACCCAGAGAGGGTCGAAACGTTGCCAGGACACACCTTCCTTAGTTATTTGAATTTTTTTTGGATCTAAAACCTTTTATTTCATATTTATTTTATTTCGTAAGAAACGATTTTTCGTTTAAAAACAATTTCATTTAATTATAAAACCCACTGACTTGGGAGAACCTGACACACCTTTCTTGGTGGTTTGAATGGTTTTTTATTTTTTTTGATACATCATATTTGATATATTTCGTAAAACAAGATTTTTCGTTAAAAACAATTTCAGTGATTTTACTTACCTTACCCAGGGATTATACTTACCTGCCAGGACACACCTTCCTGAGTTGATTATTTGAAACAATATTTTTTATTTTTCCTAAGAAAATTATTTTTCATTTAAAAACAAATTTGATTTCAATTTTACCTACCTTACCCACTGACATGGGTCATTTTGATGACGGCTGGACTCTGGTCCGACGTGGCGGACGCCGCCGTCGGGACCGCCAGCCGTTCCGGGACCGGGATGACGGGGATGGGTGGGCGGAGAGTGCATTCCCTGTTTCCTTCGGGAGACAGGATCAGTATCGTTTACCTAACCCTAACCCTAACCCTAACCCTAACCTACCCCTAGCCCTGATTCTGGGCCCTAACCCTAACCATGATCCCAACCCTATCTGACCCTAAGTATGGGCTGTTTTAATGGACTTGAGGATCATGGGGTTAATTCAAAAAACAAGTAGAGTTGAGAGGAGGAGCCTTATTGAGAGTATAAAAGGAGGAGCCCCAGTTAGGGAGCCCATTTCACACACGCACATCGAGCTGACAGGATCGCTCAAGCTGTACCTGAGTCCTATGAATTGACTCTAATTATATGATTTTTATGTGTCCCGCTGGCCTGATGAAGACCAAGTAGGTCGAAACGTTGCCAAAGAGAGCCGGACACCATCTTTTGAAAAAGATCTTTTTATTCACAGTGATGATTTTTCGTAAGGCACAGTCTTGCCTATTTTTCATATGGTACATTTATTCCTTTATACTTACCTCAATTTCAATGCACTTTGCTCCGTCCTGGGATCGAGGTGATGGGACTGGGTGGGTGGAGAGTGCCTTCTCCGTCTCCTCCGGGAGACGGGCTCTAATTTACTTACCTAACCCGGCCAGGTCCTCCACCCAGTATCCCTGTCACTTCGGTCCCCGATCCACATTTTCGGAACCTACCCCTAGCCCTGATTCTGGGCCCTAACCCTAACCATGATCCCAACCCTATCTGACCCTAAGTATGGGCTGTTTTAATGGACTTGAGGATCATGGGGTTAATTCAAAAAACAAGTAGAGTTGAGAGGAGGAGCCTTATTGAGAGTATAAAAGGAGGAGCCCCAGTTAGGGAGCCCATTTCACACACGCACATCGAGCTGACAGGATCGCTCAAGCTGTACCTGAGTCCTATGAATTGACTCTAATTATATGATTTTTATGTGTCCCGCTGGCCTGATGAAGACCAAGTAGGTCGAAACGTTGCCAAAGAGAGCCGGACACCATCTTTTGAAAAAGATCTTTTTATTCACAGTGATGATTTTTCGTAAGGCACAGTCTTGCCTATTTTTCATATGGTACATTTATTCCTTTATACTTACCTCAATTTCAATGCACTTTGCTCCGTCCTGGGATCGAGGTGATGGGACTGGGTGGGTGGAGAGTGCCTTCTCCGTCTCCTCCGGGAGACGGGCTCTAATTTACTTACCTAACCCTAACCCCCTAACCCCTAACCCTAACCCTAACCCTATGTGTCCCGCTGGCCTGATGAAGACCAAGTAGGTCGAAACGTTGCCAAAGAGAGCCGGACACCATCTTTTGAAAAAGATCTTTTTATTCACAGTGATGAATTTTCGTAAGGCACAGTCTTGCCTATTTTTCATATGGTACATTTATTCCTTTATACTTACCTCAATTTCAATGCACTTTGCTCCGTCCTGGGATCGAGGTGATGGGACTGGGTGGGTGGAGAGTGCCTTCTCCGTCTCCTCCGGGAGACGGGCTCTAATTTACTTACCTAACCCTAACCCTAACCCTAACCCCTAACCCTAACCCTAACCCCTAACCCTAAACCCTAACCCTAACCCTAACCGGGACGGCTCTTCTGGGGACCGGGGAGGAAGAGGGACCAGGGGGAAGGACCGTGCATTTCCTGGGCCTCCATGGGGAGGACCAGGCCATTACCCTCGTCCTAACCCCTAACCCTAACCCTACTTTTGGGATCCTAACCCTAACCACAGTCTCTACCCTGATCATGACCCTAAGTTTGGGCTGATCCAATGGGTTTGGGGATTATGGGGTTAACGGAATCCACGAAAAAGCTAATTATAGTTTTAAGGAGGAGCTCAGCAGAGAGTATAAAGGGAGGAGCCCCAGTAAGGGAGTCCATTTCACCTACGCACATCGAGCTGACAGGATCGCTCACGCTGTACTTTTATCCCATGAATTTACTCGGAATAACTGATATTAATGTGTCCTGCTGGCCTAATGAAGACCAAGTCGGTCGAAGCGTTGCCAAAGAGCCGGACACCAATTCTTTTTAAAAATAATTTTATTTTCGTAAGGCACAATCTTGCCTACTTTACGTAAAGTACATACTTACCTCAATTTGAGTGCATTTTGCTCCGTCCTGGGACCGAAGTGATGGGACTGGGTGGGTGGAGAGTGCCATTCCCGTCTCCTCCGGGAGATGGGCTCATTTCCCTTCACCTAACCCTCCTCAACAAAGCTACTTGTCAATATTGACCACACGTCAATGTCCTGTTACAGATCAAATATTTAAACAATACTGAGGGGAACCTTTCTCTAAATGCATTTCCCACAGCACGTGCAAGACAATTGGCCAAGCAGTCCTCTGACGAAACAGACGAGCAGCACTAGTCGTATGTTGGGTTTGCATATTAACATTGTAGCTTGTGGAACAACTAAAAAAACTGACAAAACTCAGGGGAAACTGTCTTTCACTGTATTTCCCGCAGAATGAGGACCTGATGGAGGTCATACATGACATTTTAAGCAATCTGCGTGAAAGACCACACCCCGAAATCGTATGTTGGGATGGCATCTTAACATCGTAGCTTGTGCCCATGTTAACTATTCAAATGTTTTCTAAAACCTGCAAAACTTTGAGAGTGCAACGAGCTGAGCACAAAGAACACCACATTTTGTTTCCAGGATATATCATGAACAAACTGAAGGTTCTGAATAAAACAAGGAACTTCAAATATGACACCAGTGTTAATTTTGGCTACTATTTTAGATTCAGTCTCAGATGTTGGATGAAAATGCTTATTAGTTTGTCACATTTTAGTTGTTTATCTTTCATAGTTTTTGTGGACAAGAAGTCAAAATGTTTTCTCTCTTCAAAATAAAATAAACTAGTCTGATACAAGTATCAGAAATTGAAATCAAGGTGACAGGTTGTATCAATGTTATAACATTTCACACTGAACATTTTGACTTATGTAATATCTGGATTAATTTCCTTATCAGGGCTGAGCAGGAAGCAGGACCCAAATGCAGATGTAGGGAAAAAAAAGGATAATAATAAAACGAAAACATAATCAAACCAAGGGTGTCCACGAGATGTAGCAAAAAACAGGTAATCCAAATACTGGAGCCAGAGGAAAATGCAGGAACAGCCAGGGGGAAAATAGCAGGAACCGACGTCTCAGGACAGACTGGGGGAAACACAACAGATGACCCAACACAGACAAAGGGAAGCACAGAAACTAAATACACACAAGGTGGGCGGGGCAAATAGAACACAGGTGAGACACATTAGGAACAGGTGCAGACAATCACAGGGGCAGGAGACAGGAATAACAAGACACCAGAAACAAGACACAGGAAAGGAAGTGAATCAACACGTGGGAAGGAACTTCAGAACAAAACAGGAAACCAAAACACGGAAACATGACACAGGAGCAGGAGACAGGGGCAAAGCAAAAAGGAACCGACAAAAGACCGGGAAACAGGAAGTGGAAACTAATTCAAAATAAAACAGGAAATGAAAACACAAGATCATGACATTCCTTAGTCTTCCTCTCCTTCAAAGAAATTAAGCTTATTTTTGGACTTATTTTATATCTAAGATCAGCAGAGAGGCTGCTCTCCACTGCTGGAGACATCTTATAATAATTCAAGAAACATGTCTGACCTATACTGATGATACTGATAACCACATTTCCCCCAGCATTAACTTTGATGTATATGAACGGAAATTGTTAGACACGTGTATCATGTCAAGATCTACAGAAAACCCCCTGCTGACCATTAAATGAAACTGATTTAGTGTAGAAATGTGTCTTCATAACTAAAAATAACTCAAAACTCAGGAGGCTGACAGACCCCCCGCCGCCCCCACTGGATAATCTTCTTGTCCTGTCACAAAGGTATTACACACTGAAAACACGGGGTGTTACCTTTGTGGTGCTTGTTGGCCTGCAGTGCTCAGTGTAACCGACAGCTGCTGGTAGATCTGGTGAACAGAAGTCTGGATTTCAGTCTGGAGGCTCCTCTTCGCTGCTTTCACACCGCACTGACATGCACTGATATAATAAGACACATAGTGAATAGATCACAAACAACCTCTGGTTCCTTGAGCCAATGCAAACTGCAAACTACTGTTATTATGATTAATAACAGGGAGGATGACTAGAAGGTGCCGCTGGATTGGTTTGCGTTCCCAGGCTGGCTGCCCTTCTCCTCCATGGCGGAGCTTTTTAATGATTTTAATTGTTAATTTGTTTCTTTGACAAATAGAAATAAATTATTCATACTTTTTTCCTGCTTCATTTGTTCTATATTTTAAGTAATTTTTTATACAATATATTTTTCTTTTTGCAGGCGTTTTCTAGTCCCCTGGTGACTAGATGAGTCATGAAGATGAGACGTCATCATTTACGTTACTGTTACATATGAATCATAACATGTGATGTCACATGGTGGTAAAACACTGAAACATGCTGATGGAGCCGCTGATGTTTTTGTAGTTCATCTTCAGAAATGTGTAGTTTCACCACGACAGACGCATCAACAACATCCACCGTCACATGACCACGTAGTTTAGTGTCAGTAGAGTCAGATTTTCTTTTCATAAGTCCTATAAATCCTCCTTCACACCTTTACTTGACCTCATGACCTTTTCCATTGAGGTCAAGGACAAGTAGAATGAGAGAACAGAAAATCCTCTGCACACACTAAAGAACCTTGTAAATAGGTTATATATCAGTTTCACTGCTCATCTTTCTGTGAAGTACCACAAGCGTCTCAATCCTCCTGACAAAGTCTGAGTAAACAGTGGAAATTGCAGTGTTTCGTGTTTGATTACATTCTGTTGTTACTGTGCTCACACCCTGGTCACTGACACTGATGTGCACTGTTTGGTTTCCTATCATCAGTGAGGTCGAGCTGTGTGACCCAGGTTGCTGAAGAAGAGCTCCGCGTTAAAAATGACCAGTTGTACCTCAGTGCAACTGGGTTAGGGTTAGTTGTACCTCAGTGCAACTGGGGAAAGTTCATGGAACAAGGTACTGTCCACCACCATTATCACTAACCAGTATCCAACACTACCTCGAACAATAACCTAATATTATTTCTGACATGAATGTTAACAGCACATTATCAGAAACTCATTGGATGTTATTTCCTCGTGTTGGTGAGGCAGCCTGCTCCACCCTGTGCTGACGTTGGTGTTCAACAAGGTCCAGACAGAGACGAACATGAAGGGACCACAGCAGGACCTCTGGACCAACAACATGTCCTGGAACGGTTTGTGGCCTTCTGTGCATTACAGCCAGGAACATATTTAATCATCCACAGTCAAAACAGTCATTGTTCCTCTTGATCCAAATCAGTTCTACTCATCTCTCTCCTCTGCAGTCTGCAGCAGCTGGAACAGGAGGTGGTGGGAGGAGAGCAGGCCAGGAACCAAGAGTTGCAGCAGAGAGACAGGCAGAGAAAGAACCTTGCAGACCAGAGAAAAGTCCAGCTCATTCACGCTCTGTCAGAGAACAGCACAGAGAGTGAAAATGTGCTGCTGAACGTATACAATTCTATCCAGGAAGAAGTCAATGCAAAAAGTCACATTCTGGGCTAAAAAGTAACTTTAGAAGCCCCAAGTTGTATTGTTCTTTGATTATGAAACCTGTTTTCAGACTATTCAGACAATGAACACAGTGATTATGTTCTGAACATAATACAATAGTTGCCATGGCAATTTAAAAACAAAAATTATCTACATTTGGAAGGTAAATAGGGTGACAGACTGTGTGTGTGTGTGTGTGTGTGTGTGTGTGTGTGTGTCTTCAGAGTAGGAAGTCGCCAACATTCTAATAGAGATGCATAGAAGCTCTTGTCTCATCCAGTAGTGAGTTGCCCAATGGTGACTACTCTTGGAATGCACCCCCTCCTCTGACTACAAAAAGTTAAATTTACTATGGCACAAACACATGATTTACAAGAACAATTAGATAAAGTACAGGCTTACAACACATACTACAGAAAAAAAAGAAAGAACTAACCAAAACATGACAAATGCCATACTAGCCCTTCCACTGATGCTCACATCCCAATGCAACACGTCATGCACTCAAATATATACTGTATGTATATTTGCACCTCAATTGCACATGAATCCCAATGGATTTAAATTCTATTTATATATTTCAATATATGAGAAGCAACATTCTGCTTAGGGCCCCTCCTACCTGACCCTCAGTTACACCCGACAGCGCTCTACTACAATCCTCCTTCCTTTACAAAAGTTTGCTCCATCTGTCAGTCTAAGAATAAATCTATACAGAAAAGTAGGGTATAAACAAACTATATGTATTGACGATCAAGCAACTCCTCACAGACAAATTTAAGCATAGCAACTGTTAATTATAGGTAATATTTATTATAAATGTTATCAGCTCCATTAGGCCCATTCCAACAGGCTCCATCCAGATTTCCTTAAATACATTTAAAATGTAAAATACTTTTAAACTTTGGCTTGTCTGAATACTTGATAGTTTTATTTAATGAGATGTGTATCCATTTGTCCTGCAGTATGTCCTGCTCATGAAAACTTTTGATTCAATGTTTGAACATTAGTCAATCTCAATCATTAGCTTTTCATCCTGAATTAGTCCATTTTAAAATGATGTGCACTAACGAGCAGTGACATCATCACATCCATATATTGTCCGGACTGGTCCTCACTGGTTGCGGCTTGGATTGCGAGTCACTTTGTGCACATGAATGTGAATTAATGTGAATTAATATGGACGCATGACGCCGTTGTCTTTTCCGAGCAGCAGTTCTCAAACTGTGAGACGTGTCGTTCCCTCGGCACAACACGCCCACACACGGACTCAGGATGTGCACTTTATTGTTTGACACACACTTAACTCAAAAACAATGTCTTTCATTCCTGCGCTCTGCTCAGTGCGTAAAACTAGAGATGAGATCAACCAACTCACTGCAGCTGCCAATGAGCCACATGGCTCAGATGCAAACGAGCACAAGACTTGGAGAGAACATGTTGACCTGACTGCTGTCACAGTTCTCTTCTCACGACGCTTCATCTTCTCACAATATTGACTCACTAGCTTTTACATGATGGGTCTGGTCTCATTGTCCCTAATCATTTGGTGCCCCCCATTGGCTCGCTCGATAACCTGGGCTTGGTTGGGGATAGGACGTTTTATTTTGCTTGCACATCAAATCTTAAACACCATGCATAATTTTCAGCTGTGCTCATTGTGTGCAGAACTCAAAACCTCAGCAATGAGAGCTGACCACTAAAAATCTAGAGGCTAGTAATAATACTTGATCATGTGAAATCTAGATATCAGAATCTTTAATCTGAATTTATATACACTGCCCTTCAACCACTGAGCCACATTGACCTGCACTGACAGCTGAAAGCACCCAGACTGGAGATCAGTGACCTGCAGGCAGAGTTTGAGGTGGAGAGGAACGACTACCTGGCCTCCATCCGTCGGATAGAGAACGACAACCAACTACAGAACAGCCTCCTGGAGCGTATGGGGCCTCTGGTGCGCCGTGACTGCAACTACAGCAACTTTGACCGCCTGAAGAGAGAAGCCGCCTGGGATGAGGAGGCTGCCGGAAGTCATGGTGCAGAAAACCACGCAAGTGAAGGGAGAATTTAGAAAGTAAAAGCTTATCAGGTTTTTGTAATGATGCAGCTTGTGAGAAATTGTTCTGCTTCATTATCTTGTTCTGTTTGTCCACAGCTGTTCATCCAAATGTTTCAACTAGTGAAGGGGTTAGCTGCTGATGGTGGAGAACCATTCATGGTGTATTGACATGTTAATGTTTAAGGGTTAGGGTGCATCATCTTGTACTCACCCACACTGAAACACTGACGCAGCCTAACTCCTTTGTGTTTTAGCCAGTAGAAGAGGACAGGTACCAGGAAATGCTAGACCGCAGTGACAGTGAAAACATTGCCAGCAGCTACTTCAAGTAAAGAGGACCAGCCAACTGCTAGGGAGTGATGCTACCAAGGGTCACGGTAAGACCAGTAAGACCAGAGAGACCAGGACCTGGAGACTTCTCCACTGACCACAGATGATTAGATATAAACCTTTAATTGCTCTGCTGCACAGTAACGTCTCTCTGCAGGTTGGCATCATGTGTTCATGGTGTGTCTGGTCTTTCTTTACATTTGTAAGTGTCCCTCCTTTGAGGGGGAAGTTTAAAAAAAGAAAGAAATACTACCTTTTATGTTAAATTGGGGTTAGGGTTAGGTACATCGTACAAATGATGCTCATGGAATATTGATGTCAAAATAAAAATTTCAATGGCTCAGACAGATTTTCTTTCAGTAACCTGTTTAATTTTCGGCCTTTTTCCACTTATGTTGAGCTCTTGTTCTCCTGCAGCCATCCACTCTCCTCCCCTGGTGAACGGAGCGGCCCACCTGTCAATGAGCAGTTCCGCTGTGGACCCACCTATAAGCTCTGACTCCGTCCTGCCGCGACCCTTCCGCCTAGAGTCTCTAGGAGTCCCCGTGTCCAGTGGTAAGGTGAAGCGCAAAAAAAGCAAATCTCACATCCATAATGAGGCGATGTAAAAAGACTGTGGATTCCCCTGCCCAGCCAACTCTAACACATCTCACTGTCATTATTTTTGCTGGTCCAGTGTGTAGGATTTCAGGGTGTGTGAAATGGAATTTATTATTATTTGTGTTTTCATTAGTGTATATTGACCAGAAACCAAGAACAATTGTGTTTTTGTTACCTACAAATCAATCCGCCATGTTGCAGAACCTTCCTGAACGGATTAACCAAACACTGGCTGTAAAAGAGTCACCTAAAGGCCATTGGGTTCTCTCAAATGTTTGGGAAGGGGAGGATGAGGTGAGGGATTTGCAGTTGGTTGCAATACACAACTTCCCCACTAGATGCCACTAAATCCTACACACTGAACCCTTTAAACGATTTTGTGAATGATCATATACAGTGTGTTGTAAATGATCAAATATTGAATTTTTGATAACTACAGCTCAACCAGAAATGTTGTCAGCGGGCACTTTTGTGGACCTTGAGTCCAGTTGTCTCCTGTGTTTTAAAAAATTATAATTTGAATGACATTTTCAAAGTTTTAACTACATTATGATATTACCCATGATTTTTTCCACTGTACTTAACCTTTGATTCGTGCACTGTCATACCCAAAAGTCCAGCTACTGTAATATTTATCTGCTCATGTATTTTGGTGTTGCTGATTATAAACCACAATTGTAACCCGTTCCTTATCAAACATTTAACAACCTGTACTTGCTGCTGAAAAGTTAAAAAAAATAAAGTATTCACATAATGACTAATTTACCTTCCAAACTTTGACTGATTTACAGTGTTATGAACAGTTATAAGATCGGAACTGTTTGTGGTGTCACAGCAAAGTGATGACTGCTGTTACAACTGGGTCAAGGGGCGGTTGTCAAGGCAGACAGAAGACAGTTATCTCATGTTACAGGTCACCTCTAGGGTCAGTATTGTGGATTTGGTGTTATTTTACTAAATCCTAATAAAGTTGAGAGTCCTTAATTTTTCTAATCTGTAAATGATAAATTTGACGATAATATCGAATCTTTGCAAAGGCTTTTTTTTGGGACGAGAACTTATTAAAGATTTTTTTTTTTTTTTTTCCTCAAACACTGCAGTTCCATTTGTATGTTTGCTAATCAACACAATCCTTTCTGCAGCTGACTTTTCAGTCCTAGTATTATATTTCTATTTATCTTTTTTGGCTGCAGCCTGATTTTCTTTATCCTTTGTTTGATATTATTTGACTTGCAGAGGCTCGTGTTAGTTTCACCTGTGCCTGTGCTGAGACATATTAGACACAGATACAGGCCTAGCAGGCGAGGCGCTCACCTTACTTACAAGATAACACCAATTATCAAGCACACACTAATTCTCCAGTACTGTTACATAACAAATGCCAAGCCATTCAAATAAATAATTGGGAGGAATTACAAGTCTAACATGCGAGGGACATGAAGACGACAAAGAAAGGAAAGCACTGATCTGGTGAGTTTGCACGGAGGTGGGGCTGAAGATTATCGGATAACGGAAGAACAGCTGAGCAGGCTTTTCGTAGCCAGAGTGGTGTAAGATGAGTAATATGACTGAAGTCATTCTGTAAGTGGAGCACCGGATGAAGCAGAGAGGTAAAGTCACCTTACTGGTTTACAGGGATGAAGGGTTCCTGTTATTGGGGACAAACGTATATGTATTTGCACACACAATATATACACAGATGCACTATACTTGTGAAAAATTCAATGCATGATTTTTATATTTTCAGTGAATTCATGGATAGGGTAAAGACTTGGTAAAGACCTATTATCTATGAAGGCAGTCACATGACCAACCTGTCAGACTATTTTGACACAATCTACACCACCTATAAAACAGTCATTATAGAAGAAACAAATCTTTGAGCTACTAGTACATCAGATCTTAATAATCATATCATTGTGATCACTATAGTTTAGAAAACAGTGAAAAATCACCCAAAATACAATATTGATGAACTGCGGATACACATGAAGCATCTGCTTCTTTGAAGCTTTGCTCCAAGAAATTTAGTCAATAATCCACTTAAAGGCACATTGATGAATTATGAAACAATCAGTAATATAAATAAAATCCTCTTTATTTTGGTTGATGTGAAGTGAAGCAGCTTTTTATGTACAGTATAATGTAGAAGGAGCAGGACAAGTAGAAAAGTATTACTGTGGCTTTCTACAGTTACCACCATTCTAAAATGGGATATGTGCACACCAGGGCTCATTAAAATATAATGTCCTATAGCTAAATCAACGCAAATAATCTTATAGCCACGAACTTGAATATAGTGTATGGAAAATTGTGTCATAAACATTCAGCAACCCAGTTCTGCCTCTGACTTGGAGATGAAAGGGTAAAGATTGATCTTAACACTGCTCACTTCTTTTTCTTTTGCCTCTGCCAAGTAAGTTATGATTCATTTTTATTTCATGTCTTTACTCAAAATCTACTGAAATAATTTGCATTAAATTTTGTTTAGGGGTGGGAAGGAAGAGCCAATCTAATTTTGGAGAAGATCCAGACAAAGGGGCAGATACAGTGATTTGTTTATCATTTTCTTTAACATGGCGAGATAGTGGGTTAGCCTTTGTGGAGGTAAGCTCTCTCCAAGCGCCCTTCTGGTATCATAGGCAGGCGTTGGTATCTTGTTGCTCCTAACTGCAATTCGAGCTATGGATGCGGCCGTGTTGTAGGGCCACAACACTAAGAGATCACAACGTGATTGGTTGTACGGTAGCTTTGTATTTCTGTTTCCTCCAACAGTGGCATATATCTAAATGTGGTGGGAAAGTGTTGTTTGTCCGCCATCTTTAGAATTCCATTAGAAACGACAATACGTATGTGCAAGCACTGAACCAATAAAGGACCTCATTTGTACCATGTTGCTGGTACCATGATGTCGGCTTTACATACCTCTGTAATGTGTTACAGCAAACACAATAATCATACCCTCATCAAATATGAAGATTCTAAGGGTTTGAAAGGTGTAACATAAATTTCCAAATATTCCTGAGACCTAAGGAAAAATAGCTGGGGAAAAAAATCTGCCCTCAAGTAAGTAAGTAAGTAAGTAAGCACAAGTTCTGGTATTCCCCTTTAAATTGTTCTTCTTCTTCACCCCCATGCTTTAGTTTGCCAAAGTGCCAAGTGCCAAGTTTCAGCTTAAAGCTGTAACTCTCTTTAAGCTGATGAAGCTTGTGAACTTTCTCCAAGCACCATGTTTACACAATCAGACTTCTGCTGTTCAGCTGTTTTTAGTGTTTGAGCAGTCCAAGCTTTCTGAGAGCTTCTCTTCGATCAGCTCCCATCCCAGGCACCACCATCACAGTATATCCCACTGAGTTTGAGGGTTTTTGAGGTACAGGCTGGGCTGCAGTGGTCGTTCTCATTGGCTCAGGTCCTGCGACATGTCCTAGTTCAGGACAGTTTCCACTATTTCTCGGGCCATGTAGGGGAGCAGAGTGCTCCAGAACATCTGCCTTTAATTCATGGGATTGAACAGGATGTGATACAGGTCCAGAATGTTGGTCACATCTCGAATGGTGATGGAAACTGGCACTGCTCTGCAGAGGTTTGATCTTGGGCACTTGAGAATAACAAAACGATGGGCTTCTGGGTGGATTCACTTTTGTAAATCTTTTAGGTGTTGGGTCCAAAGAAGATTGAGATTTAGTGGGAGATAGTGGGGCCACTGTCTCATTGTCTGGGTGTTGGTCTTTCAGGAGGCCAAGCTTATGCAAAGCTTCCAGTCTCACAACCTGGGGATCTTTTGCATGCTTAATACTGTATGACGAGTCTGAGGCTGTCAAAGCTTTATTTTGGGTTTTCACAGCAATGTTAGCAGGAATATTTTTGGGTTTGGGGGCCACAACTGGAGGACATGTCTTAGGCTTGGAAGACTCGGGGGGGAATCTGTCAGATCTTGGGATGTTTCCGAGATTTGGGTGTTCCTTTGTAGCTGGAAGACGCTTGTCCAAATCTATAGTATGATCAACTGTGCGACACAAAGGGGTCTTTTTTGTGGAGGCACTCCGTCGCAAATAAACAAGTGCCTCGTAGGACAGAGGTCCTCTGGGTAAAGGATCCTCAACTGTCTTAACTGAGTAGTCCTTGGGTTTCGTGGGAGGAGGTATCACAACATTAACCTCAAAGTGAACAACAGGTTTCTGGTTGTGTTTGTGATGCGATTTGTTGCTTGAAGGAGTGAACTGAGGCTTGGAGAAGTTCTTATCTGAAAGAATGCCTGGTTTAGTTTTGGATACCGAAAAGATAGTGCTGCTTGCCACAACAAGAGGTGTAGGAACCAGGTAGCTCTGCATGGGTTTGGTGTCTACATTTTCCTCGATGGGGTCTTTTGAGGCATGTTTCTGTAAATCTGACAGACAAACAACCCTGTCAGTATTTCACACTGATGTATTAGTAATTCTGCATCTATTCCCAGATATTAACTCACCGTTCAACTTGCTTTTGCTCATGGAGGCTGACAGGTCAGCCAGTTTGGTAGTGAGGTTACCAGGGCTCGACATTTGTTCAGGTTTGTCATTGGACAGTCCACTATCCTCCTCAGTATCCAAAGACTCAATGGTCTCCTCCAAAAACATGAGACAGGCCTTCTCTTCAGCAGACAGGTGCTCCAGACTGTCATCGCTCTGTAATATATAAAGGAAATTGGATATCTCAAAAGCGACATAAATTCTCGAAAAATGAATTATAGAATTTACTTTTATGCAAGAATGTTATACTAGATTCATCCCTTAGATTGAATGTTTTAGCTCAGTTTTTAGAGTTTTGTCTCAATAGTTCATGTTGTTGTGTATAAAGCAGTAGAACTATACACATTCTCAGATTTAAGTAGGGAAGGTCAGTTACTTACAAAGCCAGAATTGGCACTGACAACACTGTCACAGCTGCCAGCACTGTCCATGCCGATCGTCGTCTCCAATCCAATGCCCCCTGGCCAGGTATCACTTTTAGGCATCTTAGTAACTTACTTATTCAAGGTGAGTGGTACAGATTGTTGTGTTTCACTCTGTGAACAAAGAGTTAAATTACAGTTTAAATTGTTCAAGTACAAGCTTAGCAGAGCCAAAATATTATTTTGAAAGCATTCAAAAGTAGATTCCATATAATAGACCACATGTTAACCACAGCTTATAGTTTGCTTTACTGTGAGCAAGTTTCAGTAGGTT
Organism: Scophthalmus maximus; assembly: GCF_022379125.1. Classification (NCBI taxonomy): domain Eukaryota; kingdom Metazoa; phylum Chordata; class Actinopteri; order Pleuronectiformes; family Scophthalmidae; genus Scophthalmus; species Scophthalmus maximus. The sequence goes on from NC_061520.1 coordinate 81,918, forward strand.
TTAAAATGAATTCTCTCTTCTAGAGGGCCATTGCTTTACATTCTGTTTTGTGCAGTATGAAATCTATATCCTTAAAAAATACTTTCCCATTGCATTTCCTTGCTGGTTGGGGTTAACCCTAACCTCAGATAAGACTCATCCATGTTTAATATTGGCTCAGGATTAAATATAAACGGTGCCAGACATAACCCTAGCCCACCTATGTACATTTACATTATTAGCCTATACATGTATGTTGTCGTTGGGCTGTGTGGGATGATGTTTTGATCAAGAATTATAAATGTTCTCATGATATATTTAGCCAATACATAACCTTGGCAGGCGAGCAGAACAACAAATTTGACCAGTGGCAGGCACAGCATTATTCTACCTTAGCCCTGCAGGAAAGTATCATAGGATAATGTAAAGGCTATTTCTCGAGGATATCAAGAAAACACAAAAACTAAATAAAACCTGTTTATACACTGAACAGTTTGGGCCTCTGATACTTAATCCACTGCATTGAGTAAATAGTTTACATCATGTACACATAACTTTGCTCACATGGAGCAGCGTTAGCAGTGGATTGGATTGTGCTAGGCAAACTCTTATTGCTGCAGAACAGCAACCACGTAGGTGTTAGACAACAAGCTCACATTATTATTTCTCACATTATTAACATCTGTGTTTGCTTAGTGTTCCGATTTTCTGTTATCATAGCTATCATAGCCTGTGAAGGCAGCTGTGTTTTTAACAGCTGACTCTGAGCTTTAAAATGATAAAGCACACAACAAAAACTTTTCAAAAAACATTACCATGTAATTGTAACAGTGACGTGTAGCTAAATAATCTAAGTAACTGATTTATTTTATTTTTACTTTACTGGAAAAAGCTATTAACTATTACTCTTTTAACCATCTAAAAAGGGTTTGTATGTTCTGCAGTTCCTAGTAATGGAAAGGGATATATAGTGGCTCACTGGCTAAAACCACTGCAATGGCTATTTGTGATGAGATGGACCAGTACTGTTTGATTTTGGCTATTTCATATATTTCTATTCCTCGACCAGTTGACACAAGTCATTGCCATGAAACCTCGCATGTAGAAAGTGGTGTGTCTCACATGCACACCAGCCTTGCTGCTAGACAATGACAGGGTATCATAGCTTAGTCTTTTTCTGACAGATAGCTAACTCGTCCTCTTGCTGCATGTGACTCAGATTACAGAACACATGCCACTCGTAATCTTCCTCGACCAGATCAGTTTCAGTGGGAGCGGAGGACAGCAGTAATGATCTACTGAAAGCTATTTGATATCCAGTTGTTGTCTCATGTACCCTAATATTAGGACTCTTTGAATTTGTTTGTAGGTCTTCCCCTGAAACAAACAGCAATTTTGAGTTAGCGAAACACAAAAGAGCGTTAGAAATTAAAGTGCAGTTGTTTAACAGCCATTTGAGTATGAGTGTCATGGTCCGCTAGGGCCAAGACCTCTAGTGGACCTTTGTGAAAAGGCTGAAGACTTTGAGAACTCTTTATAGACTTTTGTTGCTTGGTTGACTTTGTTGTTTATGATTTCTGTGATTGCCCTTTCTCTATTTGTCACTGTTTATGTAAAATTACTTTCTTGTGATCCCTTTGTTCATCTTGAGTTTTGTATTTCCTGTATTATTTTGTAATTCATTTCCTGTTCTCCTGTGTCCGGTTTTCTGTTACTTTACTTTTCTTGTGTTGATCGTCTGCACCTGATCCTGATGAGTCTCACCTGTGTCTGTTACCTGTTCCCTCTTGTGTGTATATGCCTTTGTGCCTCCGTTTGTTCTTGTTGGATCGTCTGTTTTGACCTATGTAGCCATGCACGTGTCAGCTCAGTGCTTTGTGTCCACATTCCTGTTTAAGTTTTGGATTATCTGAGCCTTTTTGTTCATTTTCTCCTCCAAAGTCTGGAAGTTGTTTTTTGTTACTTTTCATTAAATACTCTTTTTTTTCTTAAACATTTTGTGTCCTGCTTCAACAAAACGTGACAATGAGATTTCTACCAGAACACATAGTTTTATTACATTTTACTTTTCCACTAGCATTTCAAAAAAAGGAGCTGGAATTTCTAATACAAAGGAACTCCTGTCAGATCCTACAAGAAAAAAAAAACATGTTTGGATAAGTTTAAACACCTGAGAGGGAAATCCTGCTAAACAAAGGCATCACTGTCTTTGGTCTGTCATCCCATCCCTGTAAAAGTTAAAGCCCCTGTCACCATCTGTTCTGCCGCATGCAAGTCCGGATATGAACAGTGGAAACTGGGTGATGAGACTTATTGTTTCAAACTGACACAACAAGACGATTCACCAGAGCAGCTGCTGTAGACTAAAGATGATTTAACACAATTTACAGCATATAAATTAAGCATTTTAAACGTAGAACTTAATGATTTTTGGAGACTGATCTTCCTTATTTAATTAGGCTATTCTATATTAAACATATTTTCTCTTCTGCTAAATCTGGTTGAGTTTCCCTCCCATTACAACGACCTCATAAAATCTTAGTCACTAACCTTTCAAAAACATTTCCAGTGAAAATACATCTGATGGAAATAGATCAGTGTTAGACACCCATAAAGACAGCAGCTCTCAAATCATGATCATTGAACACATTCAATGATCATGTCAAACTCTTTGGAACATTAATCTCTGACCCAACATGCTTCATGTCATGTCTGAAACAAACTGCTCTTTAGTTCTGTAATTTCCGACCCTCATGGCTTTCAACCTCTTCCTCAGGTCAAATTATTTTTGCTGTGTAAAAATTATCTCACACTAATTACATACAGACTTCACAAAATACATGAACATCCAATGATCCAAACTTCTTTCAATTTGGTCGAAGAAGAGGAGCCATGAAACTATAGTTTGCAAAATATGACAACATAACAAGTTCATATCAACTGTATGACACCACATCAACATGTAGCACCAGAGGCTATTTTTAAAATCAATCCATTTCTTCTGAAACTGAGGTTGACACCAGTTACATGATGCGAGCTATAAATCACCTTCACATCAACACCAGAGGAAGAACACGAACTAAAGTAATTGGTGATCAACCTGATGAGCGGGATTTAAATTCACTTCAAGTATTTAACCAGAGCTAATCGTTATTCGGTGAAACGCACCTTGCTCGTCCATCGTCGGTTTCTTGTGCGAGTGAAGCGGCTCCGAGGAACCTGCTTGAAGGACACTGTGCCCTGAGCCGTCAGCCAATCACAGAGCAGCATGTTCCTTAAGACGCGCGAGCCCCCGTCGTCATGGCAACCTCACGTGGATAATCTGTTAATCAGTATCTCCGCTTCCGCTGACGTAGATCACGTGGTCATGGTCGGAACGCAGACATTAATCAATCAATAAATAACAAACTGAGCTCAAATGAATCTGAGTTGACTGAGTTGGAGATGAACATGTGATGAAGATATTTGTGTTATGAACATGTGATGAAGATATTCATGTGATTAACATGTGATAAAGATATTCATGTAATTAACATGTGATGAACATTCGATTAACATGTGATGAAGATGTTTGTGTTATGAACATGGGATGAAGATATTTATGTGATGAACATGTGATGAACAAGTGATGAAAATGTGATGAACATGTGATGAAGATATTTATGTTATGAACATGTGATGGAGATAACCTTGTGGTACTACCTCCATGTCCTGGACATACAGACCAACCCAGAGGATTCTGATGTACAACTTCTTACTTACTGTTAATGAGCAGAAATAAAGTTAGAGGGAAATCAATGGCATCATGCAGAATACAACATTAATATGGGTTTTTTAATAACTAATAAAAAGCTAATATGCATGTCAACAAGCAACTATAGTTAATGGAGAATAATATAATGTAAAGTGTTACCATGTTATTGATATGTCATTACTGTAAAGTTTGTCAATTTCTCTGTATACTACTGTAAAAACAGTAGAACATGGATAGAATGTCTATAGATAAAAAAAGCACAGGGTATAACAATAGCATTAATGACTGTTCCCTCTCACTGAGCGCATAGTAAAAAAATTATAAAACATTAAAAATATCACATGAACATGTTGGAGGCAGTCAGTGTGTGAACGAGTCAAACATCCTCTAAAGGTAGATGTTCCTTAAAATAACACGTAGTGGAATCACCACAGTGTTGTTGAGACGACTGAGGCTCCAGTGGACGTGGATTGTCAAGCGCAGTTCTCAATAGAGAGGATTCATGGCTTTTTTCATCATAAATAAGGTCGAGGGTTTGTAAGTACAGAAAAATACACAGTCTGCATTCAGTAGCTGCTGTTTTTACGATGCCCCAGAAATGTGACGTCATAGTGGGACCGGTGGATCAGCAACAGCTCAGCAGATCACTCTGTCGTCTGCTGCCTCGCGGGCCACCGCCGACACCGGGTACCGATGACTTGTTGGTCGTCTGGAGCAGGGAGATGGTTCCTCCAGGGCAGAAGCTGCCTCCCTCCGGGACAACAATGAACAGACGCACGGTGAACAGAGGAGGTGGTTGGCCTGGATGTGCGTCACTCAGAAAACAGTCGGCGATTTAGAAGAGAGGCTCATTACATATTAATTAGAGCAGAGCTCCTTAAAAAGAGTTATAAAACAAATATATCTTATAAAGGCTCAAACTTAAATAAAACACCAGAAAAGTGAATATGGGACATTTAATTCAGACATGAGAACTGAGGCATTATTATAACACGACAGAAATATTGATAAACACGTTTAACACCAGAGCTTTGATGGTGAACTGCAAAGCCGAATCTTAAAAATAACTAGATATGACAAATTTACAAAAAAAAAACAGACATTGAATGATGAGCTAATAAAAGGCAACAGCTGATACAAAATGAATCGTACACAAACCATTGGCTACAACCTTTAATTGTGACCACACTGAAAAAATCAAGTAAGTCCAGTTGTTCTGTAGTGCCGTGTGCAACATTCAGTTATTGACCTTGGAGATATTTCATAGTTTCACTTGAATGTAAACTGACAGATCCATTATTTCTGTTGAAATAGATGAGGTGAAATATAGTCATGATTCACATTCAAACAAAGATTCATTAGACATTTGTTTATTCATATCTACTGTCTGAAAACTAAAATGATCAAATAAAACTCTAAAATCCTCAATCGTAAAACAACTCAGTCCAAAAATTGTCATCACAGATATGTGGAGTGAAATACTGACTCTGCATAATTAACTGAGCTTCAAGGAAAAAAAAACCCACGTCCATATGTTAATGCCTCGTTCAGTGAAACATCAGAGACTGAACATGTGAGAACTTCTCTGATAGTTTGTAAAACACAGTGGGAGACGAAGGAAACGACAGATGAAACCAGAACCTTTAGATTCCGTCGTCAAACACATGAACGGAAGAATCACAGAGAAGGTTCCTGTTAAATTAATGTTGATTAGAAAAGTATGTGAACACACAACGTGACTCATCACGACTTGTGTACAATTCTCACTCAAGTGTTTTTCCAAATATGCAGCAGTTTACAACAAAAGTTTCTAAAAAGATAATTTCTTACAGCATGACAACTGAAAACTACAAGAGAATTACAAACTGAACATCTGTCGTACCAAAGAGCAAAGATGTCAAATGTTCTGTTTTCAGCACCGTCACTTCTAAAATGATTCATTCAATTTAAAACAAGCTCACTGGTAAATGATGACGCAACTCAATATATAATAACATAGTATTTCAAAATTCATAAACTCAATCTCACTGGCTGCAGCTCAGAAGGTTAAAGGTTAAAGGTGACGTTTCATGTGGACATGATTCCATCTGAGCGTTGACACATCTGAACCCTTCAGTTATATAATGATCACTTTATCCACGTGGGAAATAAAAAAGCAACATGATGAATAACAGTCAAACGTAGTGTTCTGAGATTAAGACAAAAGTGAGTCGGGTCACATCATCGTACAAATAATCCTAAATGGTAGTTTGAATCAGGTTAGAGCAGAAATCTACTGTAATCTGAACGGATTCAAACATCCTGAGAATTCTTTGCATATTTTCCGGGACCCAGTTAAATAGATTGAAAACCATCGCTAACAGACAAGCTGATGGTCTGATAACATCACAGACCGGCTGATGGTCTGATGACATCACAGACCGGCTGATGGTCTGATGACATCACAGACCAGCTGATGGTCTGATGACATCACAGACCGGCTGATGGTATGATGACATCAAGGACCTTCAACAGTAATACTGTGTCTGAACAGTCTGAACAGTCTGTCACTGGACAATGTGAGGTAGAGGATCACGAACAGACAGACAGGCATGCAGGCAGACAGACAGTTGTCAATCAGTCAGTCATACAGACAGACAGACAGACAGACAGTCAGACAGTCAGACAGGGGGTTTGGTGGCGGTTCTATTTCAGAGCAGAAAAAAGACCCAACAAATTCAAACCTGTTCAAACTTCCCCGAAGTTGGTGTGGCCCGTCTCCTTGGCGTGCTCCCGAGCCTCCTTCTGTCCCACCAGGCCGGTCTGACACACCATGCAGCGCAACGCAAAGCGGTTTACGTCCGTGAACTGACGCTTGCGTCGAGCCTCGTCCGCCAGCTCCAGGGCCTGGGCCAGAATGACGTCGTCCGTGGTGGAGAAGATAGTCTGGGGCGGGGCGTCGGAGCTGGCGGCTTCTTTCTGCAGCGGGTCATAGTGGATGCCGTCGTAGATGAGCAGCACGCGCTTGTGGTAACCGGCATCCTCCCCGAACCGATCCACTCGGACCGTTTGAGTGTCCACCACACAGATCTCACACTGGTAGAACTTGGACAGGATGGAAACTTCGATGGCTCCTCCCCAGGTATCGTCCCGTCGGATCCAGGAGCAGTACTCCTCGTTGGTCTTTCCAGCACCGCTTCACAATAGGCTGCAGGGTCACTGGACACGATCTGGGCAATGAGGCCCCTCATCTCAGGAGCACACACGGGGTCATACACTCCACCTTCCACCACATAATAGACACTGGTGAAGAGGCACGAGTTGTCAGCAGGAACCACTCGACGAGCCAACATGGTGGAGGTTTCCAGTCGAGGAGCTTTAGTCACAGACGGAAGATCCTGAGGCTTCGGCTTGTTTTTTTCTTCCTCAACAATCAGCGTGTCTCCTGTGGACGAGGACACGTTAGAGACGACATGTCAGACATCTTGTTTACTTCACCTTCAACTGTGCAGAAAGTGATGGAGGAAGTTGGTCAGTAGCTTTAGCTCCAGTTAGCACAACCGCTCTGTTTGACTTTAACATCGTTTGACTTCTTTCATCCAACAGTTCAATGTTTGTGTTTTTGTTCAGAGGACGTTTGTCAGAGACAGACATGAAGGAAAGATTAAATATTGTCGTTATTAGTGCAAATAAGCACAAGCGTTCCAGCTACCGACTGGTGTGACGCAGCTTAGAAAGCTTGTTCAACATACCAGGTTATGTTTTTGTTCGTCTGTCCAGAGGTGTAACTGCTTCTCTTGTTACCTGGGTAACTGATGCTGCCCTGGAGCAGGTTCTGTTCAATATTCTGATCAAAGCCTGTCAACAGCCAAACTATCGACCAATCAGATCAGTGGAAAACGAGAGTCATCAAAAGATGTAGCTCAATAGATATTTATAGATCATCATGTTTGAATCATGAATCATGTTCAAGACTTTTAAAACAGTTTCTAATAAACAGAGGAAGAGTTCATCTCTGACAATGTCAGAGACTTTGTTCTTGAACCTCCTTCAATTGTTCATTGAGTCAATATATTGTGTTATATCATATCATATTATCATATTATGTTATATCATATCATATCATAATATAAAACGGGTAGCTCAAATCAAGCGATCTGGTTGGTTCATAGCCGTGGTATAATGAGAGTATACCACAGCTATGACGTTGAATCAGTTTGCACAGGTCCGTATAACTCTGCGACTCAGGAAGTAACGACGTGAGTAGACGTGAGTAGCTATGGAGTGAAGTTGAGGAAACTAACTAGAGGTCAAAGCACACTGTCAGCTTGAATGGCGTCAAAACGACTGCAAACTTAAATTGCCTCTGAACCCTTCTCACTGAGGAATGCCACAGTAGGGTTAGGGTTTGGGGTTAGTTGTTGCATAGCAACCGCCGGGCACTGTGCAGGCAGCTAGGAGGGACTACTTTTTTTTTTATTCGTAAAAAAAAAATGTTATAACGAAAAGAGAAAAAAAATTGTAAAATGTCTATTACTTTCATTTCACCATATTTGTAACCGTTTTTATATATCATATCATAATAAATTATATTATATCATAATATATATTATAATATATAATATCATATTAAAAATATATCCTATTATATATCATATCATATTATATTCACAGCATGTGATTCAAGACATAAATTAATATTAAAAACATTGGTGAGGAGTAGAGGAGAGCAGATGAATAAAAACCTGGCGATTTATTTGCTGTCGCTGATACTACTCTCGTTCTCAGATGTGTGCTTGTGTCGTTGTTGAGCACATGCGCGGTCGGGAACGTAAATGCATCCTACGTCATTGCGTCGCTGTTAAATGTTTACTGCTATTAAGATGGACGGTATTTTTTACGGCCGAGCCCAGATGTGAAGTTGGTTTGACTGACCTGACTTGATGGGGTAGTCCTGCAGGTGAGCGTCTCCGTTCTGAAGGTCGAGGCTGGACGGGGGATAACCCACCATGATCTTCTGCACGTCACAGGGGATCCCGGTCAGTTCCTCCACCTTCCTCTTCAGCTCCTGGACACACGACTGGTGGGTCAGGCCCTGCATGATGTGGCTGCCATTTTTGGTCTTACAGCGAAGCCTCAACATCCTGCCTGAAGAAACATGTTACAACAAAGATTCAGTCAAATGTAAGAAGCAAGTAGCTAGTTCCTGATCCACCACCATAGTGAGTCAAGTAGCTGGTCTAAAGGTTCCTGATCCAGCACCACAGTGACGTGACGAGAGTCTGGGTTCAGGAAACACCCAACAGGGACTGAAACACCCGACAGAGACTTAAACACTGAAACAACTGACAAGAGATTGAAACACCCGACGGGGACCGAAACACCCGACAGAGACTGAAACTCTGAAACACCTGACAGAGACTGAAACACGTGACAGAGACTGAAACACCTGACAGAGACTGAAACACGTGACAGAGACTGAAACACCTGACAGAGACTGAAACACCTGACAGAGACTGAAACACCTGACAGAGACTGAAACACCTGACAGAGACTGAAACACGTGATAGAGACTGAAACACCTGACAGAGACTGAAACACCTGACAGAGACTGAAACACCTGACAGAGACTGAAACACCTGACAGACACTGAAACACGTGACAGAGACTGAAACTCTGAAACACGTGACAGACACTGAAACACGTGACAGAGACTGAAACTCTGAAACACGTGACAGACACTGAAACACGTGACAGACAGTGAAACTCTGAAACACGTGACAGGGACATTTCTTTGTTTAGTTTCCTTTGTGCTGAACTCTAAACTCCGCTGGAACAATCCGGGGACTGAGCTCGTAACAAGAGAGAAACAGTTTCACGTGAAGTCACTTGACATGAAGCAGGACGAGACCGTCATGACGTCAGTGAACATGTTTCTGTCCGGACACAAACAAATCAACGCAGTTAGCTTTATCGTGTCATCTGCTAGCTTTAGCATGTTAGCATGAACATTAACTTAAGGATATTCAGGCGGTTTACATCCGAAATTCCTTAAGTAAATTCTACTTCCTGTCCGGTTACAAATCGACCAGCGGCCAAGGACATTCGATTCTGTGACAAAGGTCCAAGTTGGTTTGTTTCTTCACCTTGTGTCGACTGACTTCAGCTGACTGAGCCAAACAATGAACCGACTCTCCTCTTCTTCTTCTGCTGCTGCTGCTTCCGGCAACCAGCCTCAAGGTGCATTGCTGCCACCTACTGTTTTGGAGTGTAAACTACAGTCAGCTCGCAAAGAAACAAAAATAACAATAAAATTAAATTCTTAGTATCAGAAAATGGAACAGACGGATCTCAATCAAACTAACATCTCCTGATTCCGTTCCTTGTTTCTCTTTATTTCAGTTTTTCATGATCGGTCCACTTCTCTATTTGAAACTTCCCCCCCGTGTCTTTAACCCTAAAACCGTAACTCCACTGCAAGTTGTCGGGTTAATTATCTCAACATTGATCCATGGTCGTGAAACACAACAGTGAGTCAGACCAATGAGACAAACATGAAATGTACATGTTGAACTCTTCCACATCGCCTGATGCACGTGGACACGGTAAGTGATGAAGTGATGATCTGGACACAACCGATCATTGCTGAACAACAGTCAAAACTCATGTTTTGACTGTTGTTGTTTTTTCCATAAAAGAAAAATGAGTTTGTCAATCTGACGTCAATGTGCGTGAAAACTTTTTTTCCAAAAGATTTTTGGACATTTAAGGAGAAAAAGCTCAGTGGATGATTTCTCATCTACAAAAAGGAAATAAGAATCAAATTCGATAAAATATATTTGCATAATGTATTTACAATGCAAGAAAAGTAAGAAAAAAACAGCTTTGGGGGCACTAATGTGAGGGTATCAATTCCACTCATTTAAAGTTATCATCAGTAGTCATGCAATAAAAACACTAATAAACTCCTGACGCCCCACAGGCACATGTAAAAATACTTTTAAAAAATTATATATATATATATATATATATATACACATACACACACATATATATATATATATATACACACACACATATATATACACACACAGAAAGACAAAAGCAGCAAGCACACAATATTACATCATTGACAATGAAGTACCATTCAACGAAATGACTTGTGTACATACATTAAGTGCCAACACTGTTAATAGGTGGATTATAGTTTGTGAAGCGTCTCCACAACAATGACAAAAAGGTACGTGCAAAAGAAAGAAAAGGTTTCTGTGTTCGGGATCCTCAGACGTTGGCAGTCCACGTTTCAGGGTTTAAAACCATTTTCTGGAGGTACTTTTAATTTTGTCTTTGTTGAAGCCCTTGTGTAACTTCACCGGCTGGTGGCTGGTGGTCTCCTCCCACTCGTAACAGTGGTTCACTCTGGCACAGCTCAGGAGACTCGGCAGCTCGTCCTGAGTCTCTGTGTAGTGTTCGATCAGCTCAGCTATGGAAATGAACTCAGTCTTGCATTTCTACCACAAGAGATAAAACAAAGGAACAAAGAAATCCATCATCAATTAAACAGTTCACTTGTTTGTCTCAGTGCTGTTTTATGGGAGGTTGTTCACTACATAAACCCAAATACTTGCCATATATATATTTTATACAATGTATTTTACTGGGGTGTGAGCTGCAAGGCCAACGTATCCGAGAGGTTTTGATTTTAAAGGTTAACATTTGTCTGGAATATCACATATTGGTCGACAGTCTTTGAAACAAATATCTTCATCAAAACAGTGTGATGGGAAAAAAAATAATAATTCAAAAATAGATTTGACAGTATAATATAATATGATATAATATTTTGTCTCCACAACAGCTCTTGGCCTGGACAAAACAATCACCTCGAGCAGGAATTTCCCCGTCTGAGTGTTTTTTATGAGTTGGGTGTTCAGGCCGGAGGGGACGCGAATGATGAGAGAACCACATGAGGGTTTTTTAGGATGAGGACACAGGAGGTAGGAACCCAGAACATCATCTGCCAGCAACGAGTAGCTGTTGTCACTGAAACACAGAGGATTACTCAGAAGAAATCACAAGGTGCTGAAGAACAGGTTGTGAGTGAAATGTGTTAAATGCCGGAGGGACACTCACGTTGCGATACCAGCCCAACACCACACCGCTCGAGCCAGAGCTTCTTCTGTCTCGGCGAGGCTCGGAGCGCGGGATCTCCTCGCTGCTGTTTCGCCTTCTGCTTTTTCTGCTTCACACATATGAAGAAATCATTGTGAATTTGGGTTTTTGTTTAAATTCCAGAGTTTCAGGTAATCCACAAGCCATGTGAGGGGAAACATCCAATGAAGGTAAAGTGTTGTTTTAAAAGTAGAAAGTGGTGATAAAATTATCCATAAAACCAAAGCTTGTGTTTCGATGTGTTAAAGCTACGAGTCAAATAAACATTAGTGAGGAAAAACTGAAGAGTGAGAAGTTTTAAAACATTTTTTATGACCCACGTGAAATAAGACATCAACTTTATCACAAAAACGACCTGACACCACAACAGACAGTGAGCGAGGGGCCATCACCTCACACTTTACCTAATCAACTCTCTGATTCTCGAAAGCACTCTGTGAACACCTGGCCCACCTTGTGATGCGTTCAGGCGCTCCTGGACAACACGCTGTTTGAGAGGTGTGAAAGTGAAGGAGCGGTACGCCCCAGAGCACAGAGCTTTGGTGCGGATGGCTTTCTTGCGAACCAGGGAGGGGGAGGAGGTGGGAAAGACTTCATCATGGCAGCTTTGGGGGTTTTCGGAAGACTTCTGAGTTTTCTAAAGGTGAGGGAAAAAAGAAAAATAATTCTGAGAAAATCTGTGTGCAACTCGTTAAATTAACCCTAACCCGCAATCAGAAATACTAACCCTTAATATCAAAATAATGCCATTTCATAATGACGTGATTATGAAAATGCAAGCTGGACCTCTTTAACTTTTTTGAATCTATATGAGCTTTAGGTCGTGTCCATAGTTCAATATAGTGTGACGTCTTCATGATGACCCTGACGGAATCATTTTAAACAAATAAAATAGAAATGTTTTCAATTTTGGAAAATGTCTTTTCAGCCTATATTTTTTGTTGACCTTGACCTTTGACCAATCAGCTCCATAACATCCCAATACAGAGTAGAAATAAGCATAATGGTTAGGGGGGGTTAGGGGGATAGACTGATAGAAGATGATGTCAAGATCCAAACCTTGATGCCTGGCAACAGCCCCTGGAAAGGGGCTCTCCTGAAAGACACCAGGGCGCTGACGCTGAGCGGGAAGCCGTGGTTGAGCAGTGACGGGTTCCGACGAGGCAGCGAACCGACGGAGTCGTCCTGGGCCTCGTCCGGATGCTTCTCCAAGTACGACAGCTGGAAACAGCGGCACAGCAGCAGGTTCAGGAACTGGGCCTGAAGGAGAGAAACCTCCGTGTCAGCTGATGAACTAGATTCTTAGCTGACAATGTAAATAACATAAATACAGTTTTGATGATATTTTCTTGCAATCTTAAGCAGCAGCCATTCAAGAGAAATGTCCAGTAAACAGTGACCTCAGTTTCCAACACCAGCTTCACGTATTCATGACTGAACTATACCATCGGGATTGTGGGTGGAAGTGGTGGAATTTGGGCATCGAACATCAATGTTGGATTTATCGTGTGATTGTGAAATTGAGATGTAATTTAGGACGAGAGATGGTGGGGGTCAGGTAGAGTTAGGTATGGTTATGTTTTGGGGGAGACTCTGAAAAGGACTTCAGTACCACGATCATCTGCACCTTTAGTTGTAATATGATCTTAAAGTTATTGGACGTTCCTTACCGCTCTGGCGTGCCTTGCTTGAAAGACATGGCAGTAGAGTTGGACGTCGGCACTTCCTGGGTTGTGGGAGACGAAGGCAAACTGGGCATCGGTAGGACGGGCGGTGGACAGAGAGACCCTGCGCAGGGCGTGAGCCATGAGGAGGGTCTGCAGACCAGTACGGGGACGCAAGACAGAATAACCAGAGAATGAAACTACATGAACTACTAACTTTAATCTTTAACACAGTAATCAGATCACATCCTTACCGTTTCATCCTCGTTGTACATTTTCACACCTTTGGTGGAGAATTTGAGGGACACCGGTCGTGTTCTCCTGCATGTCTGAGGACAACCAACACATCAGTTGTAGTCACTTCCATTACAATCGTATCATTTCAAGGATCCTCACATGGGTCTGGACTTACTTTCACGAACTTCAGCTGAGAGTGCAGTTGCTCCATCTGGTCGTCCAAACAGCGGTCGTCCACAGGAAACGAGCCCACATACTTTACAGCAAAGACCCAAGTTGAACAAAAACACACTCACAGGACACTCGTTCAAACAGAAAAATCCCATTTGTGGATCTACCTCTGCTGATCGAGTCACTGAACCATCTTCTCTCACTGGGGCTTCACCCATGCTGCCGGGTTTTATATGTAAACCAGACAAGAGACTCTCTGCTAAGGACAAAAACATGAGAACATGAGTAAATCACAACTCTGTCAAAACATATAAACTGTCATGGAAATTTAAAGTCTGACAGTCTGTAACGTGGGATTAAAACAAGTAAAGGTCATAGTCCAGTCAAGCTTCAAATGTATCTCTGGAGATTCACAATCGTCCACTAAGGTGTTGAATCACGTCAATCCTTCAGATGACGCTGTTGTGATGCTGTTGTCCAGAGAAACGTACAATAAGTGCAGATTCAACCATGAAGATATAACTCAAAAAAGTGCAAGTATCAGAAAATGTATCAACAGACAAAACAGCTTCAAGGCACTTTTCTGTTTGAATGTTTCAAGGAATAAGGTGCCGTGTGAACAGGTGAGTGCGAGTAGTCAAAGATTCATATCTTCGTGATGACGAAGTCCTTTCCTCTCTTCCCAGGAGACTTAAAAACAACATATAGTCTTGTGTATATATACACACATATATACACTTACAACTCCTGGATTCACCACAACTCAGAAGTGAACAAGACTCTTGGATGAAGGAGAAACGTCTTCAAGAAACCACAACCAGGTCCAGTCGCTCCCGGTTCAACTATGACCTGATGACTGAGAATCTCCACAGTCAATAAAGATTCATCATTCATCAAGATACATCTCAAGTGCTGAACGTTCAGAGTGAACAGGGTTCGGACCGAGCGTCGAGGTCGCTGTTCACACCTGAGACCGTTTATGTTCAGACGCTGAAGTGTTGGTGTGTGTTTCCGGACGGAATCCGAAACTAACGACGAACCGTTTCCGTCCTGACCGACGTCTCAACCGGAGCTCGGTCCGAAGGTCGTGATAAAGATTTGAAATCACACAAACTCACTTGTCTTGTCAGTTCCACCGCCGCCTCTTCCTCTTCCGCTCAGTCTGCGTCTTCTTTGCAACCGTCGACACCGAGTCTTCCTCACCTTTACCTGCTGCCGCGTCCAGGTGCGCCGCTCCAGGGCGGGGGCGGGGCTCCAGGAGGAGGGAGGAGCGTGTGAACACCCGCCCCCCGTTCTCTCATCACATTCCTCATCATTGCGCAAGTCATCCCGCTGATATCACACACAACCAGCGGTGAAAAGAAATATGATCCAATCATGTAAATATGACACGTGAAAGTGCATCAACATTAATAAATGTAACATCAACACACATGTAGTGTAATGTTACAGTTGTAGCCAGTGGAGATGAAGATGAACTCAATCTCCATCACTGCTCAGACAATGTTTTTAATTTGTATCATATTGGCAGCTCAGCTAAACCTGTGCTGACACATCTGTGCTTTATGGAACTCACCTTGAATAACCTTGTTGAAATCAACACAAGTCTGGAGATTGTTTTCACATTGTTACACTTTGACAGTGAAACTTGATTTGATATCAGATAGTAAAGTTTGGTTTCTTCTGTCACTCGGTTCACCAGGTGAAGATTCCTTCACCTGCTCGTCCAAGACTCTTTATGACATGTGTCGGTTATATTCACCCACTTGATAAAATGATTATGTTCACAGCAAATTTACAAATATAGTCATTTTATTAATGACTTGGGAAACTTAAGCTTATCAACACAAGGAAGGAAAACGTGCATGCAGGTTCTGAAAGATCATCATCCTGTTTCTTATTCGCACACACACACACACACACACACACACACTTAAACTTCCTTAAATCTGTGATTTTAAAAATATTCATATTATCAACGTCTTGTACCCACATGGTTTATTTAAAAGGAACATTCTTCTCAACGCCCCCGGACACAGAGGGAGGAGATAGAAAACTCAAGTGACTACAGGTTCTAGTTACAGAGACGTCGGATCCTCCCTGACGCAGCCGGTTACACTATCGCTTCAACTCATGGTGATTAGAGGAAAATTCAGAAACCCTTGACGTACAGTTAACTTCATGTTAGGATAACGTAACGTTCTTATTCTACAATAGAAATTTTAAAAAAAACAAACTACTGCTCCGTTAAAAGGAGAAAACGAGAATAAAAAGAGCGAGTGCTGAAGCGGAGCTGCGACTCGAGAGCAGCTCAGTTCTTCGCTCTCTTCGACTTACGAGTCGACTGCTTGCTGCACTTCGCCCCTCGTTTTACAACCGGCTCCTCTGGAGACGACTCATCGGGCTCCGGCTTCCTAGAGCCACTTTTAGTCGCCACCTTTTTCACAGCAGGCTCCTCGGGGGTCGACTCTTCAGGTTTCGAGCGCTTGGACCCGCTCCGTGCTGTCTCCTTGGAGACCGCGGCCTCGTCGGGCGAGGACTCTCTAGACGCAGGTCGCTGCGACGCCCTTTTGTTCAACTTTTTAACGGCTGGTGTTTTGGGCTTCCTTGCAGGAGCTCCTCTCTTGACAGGTGTAGCTTTAGGTGGCGGTGTGGATTCCTTCTTTGTGGTTGACCGTTTCTTTCCAAACTTCTTGGCTGCTGAAGACACGGCTTTCTTGGCCGGAGACTTCCTGGCGATGGGACGACCTCTGCCTTTAGCTTTCGACTGACTGGAGCTTCGAGATGTTTTGGCTGGTGGAAGACGGCGAGCCTTGGGCGGAGGCCTCTTCTGAGATTTCCTGAGAGTAAAGTGAACAGATGTCACATGTAGGTGGCAGACTGCTGAAATACAACACGCTGACTGTAAAACACATTCATCACGAAGTTACATCATCATGGCAGAATGTTTAGAAATGGAGGACGATGTGATGAAGAGTCTGGTTCTTATCATGTAGAGGCGAGTTTTCATTACTCATGTTCAGACTCAACTCCTCTCACAGGAAGTCAAACCAGACATCATGAACGATGGACAGAACTAGATCAGACTTTTAAACCCACCTCTTTCGGGACGGAGCTTCATCCTCCTCCTCCTCTTCCTCCTCCTCCTCCTCCTCCTCCTCTTGGTGCTCGTCAGAAGATTCAACCTTCCGCCTCCTCTTTGGTGGAGGGGCGACGTTTTTCTTTTCAGGGTTAGCCTCTTTGAACTTGTCTGGGTACAAGATGGTGGGACTGAGGAGAAAGATAAAACATGACGAATCATAAATTAAGCCGTTGACTCGACTTTAGCAAACTACGTTAGAGACATTTTCTTCTTCTTATCTCAGTTGCGAACTCAGTATAACTCCTCTGCCACATTAGTAGAGGAAGATTTCATGATTAGATCCATTTTTCATGAAAGGAGAAGGGTTAGGGCTACAGAATGTCTGGGTGTGTTGTAATGAGCAGATTGTTATTAAAGGAGTGAGGGAAGAAAATAAAGTGAACATTACTTTACCTCGGGTAGAAGGGGAAGGAGAGCTGGTACGTCCCTGTGAAGCCGTGACCAGTGATCTGCTCCATCCAGCCCAGAACTTTACACTTTGTCAGGGTTCGCCTCAGGTGAGCCACTGGAGGGAAACAATCTTTCATTAGATGGGGATTCACAGAGTTTGTTCTTTGAAAATGAAAAATCTTCTCACTGCAAGTTCAAAGGTCGAACTGATGATGTTTGTACTTTGTTCCTCACATCTCTGCTCAGATCACATGTACCAATGAGTCTGTCTCACCTAACTGATGCTCTTTCCGGTCCTTGTTAGCATCCAGGAAGTATTTGCGTAGAGTGGTGGTGCTGCAGGTTTTGGGTTCGTTCATGGCTGTGATGGCGGCGGTGATGGCGTCCTCCAAGGTGCCGCCCTTCAGCAGCACCTGGTTACCAGTGCGCTTCAACTGTGACGGTCACAAACATCATGACGAGTCAGACCATCACCGTTAACCCGTCGACAGAATGATACACTGCAGTAAAATTGAAAGATCTAAGGAAAATACAACAAACTGCTCTGGTTGAGGCCACAACACGCCAAGAGATCTCAACGTGATTGGTTGCTCAGTAGATTTGTATTTATCTGACAGTGGGAGTGGTTAAGGGACACGAAAAAAAGTTGTTGTTTCATGTTCCCTTTAGTCTCCAACGACAACAAACCCAGACCTTTACCCCATTGAGGTCAAACTCAGCATTTAAAAGCTTTAAAAGTATCAAATAAAATATATGAGATGTCACGTCGATTGTCCGTCATCTTTAGAAGTCGTTAGTTTAGTTTCAAAACTCGCAAGAGAGCAGATCCACGCAGCAAGGGTAAAAAACACTCACAAGCATTTGTGTTCAGCTCGCGGGCCTGAACCCCCCCTGGTGGTCACTGTTGGTTAGCAAAGTGGGTCACTGGTGGTTAGTGAAGTGGGTCACTGGTACTGGTTTACCACCCAACTGGTCGGTCGTGAATTAAAGAGCTTTACCTGGAAAGTTCCTCTGGCTCCTTTTCCAGTGATCTGCTCCAGTTGTCCTTTCTCCACCGCCCTCACTAACGCTGCCTTCAGGACGTCTGGCCTGAGGATCAATCAATCAATAACTTGACAAACCCACGGAGCCTCTGGTGAAACCTCAGAGTGACGTTGTTGAGTTGTACCTGTTCTCGATGTTGAGGCCGGGGAAGTGCTGCTCCAGGTATTTCTTGATCAGGTTGTACGAAGCCTCTTTGGGCTCACAGAGCCGAGTGATGATCAGAGGAAGAGCGTCGCCCAGAGGCTCCAGCTTCTGAGCAGATTTCTGAAACACACGTGGTGATGATGATGATGATGATGATAACACTAACATTAGGGTCAGGTTACACCTGTAAGATCTCCTGCTGGAGGTTTCTCCTTGAGATGAGTTTTCAGACTTGCTCAGTTAACTTTCATCATGTATACACTTTTCTGAAGATAGAAGCGATTGATGAAATCGTACGAACAAATGTTAGACAAATTTAGGACGAAACAAACATGTTCTCGCATGAGGCCCAACCTTCCTGGATGGATATTAATATCTACACTACATCTGCTGTAACGTACCTTGGACGAGGCCGATGGCTTCCCCATGGCGAAGGTTCCCGAAAGGCCTTTTCCCTTCAGCTGCTCGGAGACAGAAACAAGAAGCTGATCAAATCGAGACACTTTGATTTATGGTCCTACATAAGAATCATCAAAGTCAAACTCTACCTGTTTGATGGTTCCTCTCTCCAGGTGTTTCTTCATCGCTTTCTTGATCAGGAACTTCTTCTTGTCCAGATCCATGTCCGGGTATTTTTTCACAATATATTTCATGACAGACTGGTACGAGACGCCAGATTTGTCGTTACACGACTGAAAAGAAAACGGCCACGTAATCACACAAAACAATAAAATAAAAAAAGTACATAAAGACTAATATATTTTAAATAATATACACACTGTGATCGCTTCAATCAGGATGTTGTCCACTTTGTTCTGAGTCCCCGCGAAGTTGGAGACAGGAAGCTTCTTGTTGGCAGCGACGCTCGCCCACGCAGGAATCGTCCTCTTCACCTTCTTCACTTTGGCCTTCTCGTACTTGTAGCCGTCCTTTAACCTGAAGGGAGCGAGACACGTTCAGTGACGGGTCTGATTCTGTAGAAGCGATATTTCACTGTGATCGTTTTTACCCTGATCTTTATCACATCCTCACCTTAGTAGGAGAACATAGCAGTGTGTCGCGCACTGTCCAGCCGCGCAGTCCTTGCATTTGTCACTTTGTCCGTTTGTCACCGACGGGAAAGACAAAAGGAAGTTTCAGAACATCTGACTTAATGAGCAGCAGAAGAATTTGAGCCCGACTGAATTTCTATGTACAGAAAAGAAAATGTTTGCTTTGTGCGGTCTGTGAAAAGAGGAGTAGGAATGTTCACTGTTCTACACTTCAGCTGGAACTCAGTGAAGATTTGGGTTTTTATTTGGACAATTGGTTAAAAAAGGTTTACTCTTTTGAACGGACAACTATTTGATCACCGACAACTAAACTGAAGAGCTTTGATACTTTTAAAAGGGTGGGACAACAAAAAAAAGATCTGAGCATCATTCTGACATGTACAGTAGCACAGTGGACTTTGTTCACGTCCGCTCCTCCTGGACAGAGACACATCTGTCTGACAACATCTGTCTGACTGTGACCTCGGGCGGAGGGAAGGATATTAGAAACTATCAAAGTGAAATATCGCAGTGTTCAGAGTTGCCCACTCGCTCTCTGGTGAAACTCACTCTTTCTTCTCCGCCCCCTCGCCTCCTCTCTCCTCCTCGGCTCCTCCGTCGGTCTTCTCTCCGTTCTCCGTGGGCTCCGTCTCGCCCGGCGTCTCGCCCTCGCCCTCCTCCACCTCGGCAGCCGCAGCAGAAGATGCCGCCTGCGCCTCGTCAGCAGAGGGCGACTCCTCGGAGGAGGCTTCAGGCTCTGAGGGGAGACAGGTAGATACAGGTAATATACACCTCTGGACGCATCCCTTCATCGTCTGTCTCACGGGACCACGAGCTCCAGAACGAGGCATCAACACAACATCTACAATAAAACATCCAGTAAATCAGTGTTGACATTTATGAAAAATAATCTTCTGTTGTATCGTTTAAAAAACGCCAGAGGTTTGATTGTGACACTTTATCTTTATCTCAGGTGTGAATACGAATGTGGTTAAAGGGCGGGCACACACACACACACACACACACACACACACACACACACACACACACACACACACACACACACACACACACACACACACACACACACACACACACACACACACACACACACACACACACAGTCTTGTAGCTCAGGGTGTGTGTGGGAGGGGGGTCGATGGTGCGTTCAGGGTATTGTAGCTCAGGTAGTGGACGATGGTACGTTCAGGGTCTTGTAGCTCAGGGTATGTGTGTGTGTGTGTGGGGGGGGGGGGGGGGGTCGATGGTGCGTTCAGGGTATTGTAGCTCAGGTAGTGGACGATGGTACGTTCAGGGTCTTGTAGCTCAGGGTATGTGTGTGTGTGGGGGGGGGGGTCGATGGTGCGTTCAGGGTATTGTAGCTCAGGTAGTGGACGATGGTACGTTCAGGGTCTTGTAGCTCAGGGTATGTTTGTGTGTGGGGGGGGGGGGGTCGATGGTGCGTTCAGGGTATTGTAGCTCAGGGTATGTGTGTGTGTGTGGGGGGGTCGATGGTGCGTTCAGGGTATTGTAGCTCAGGTAGTGCACGGTGGTGCGTTCAGGGTCGCTCAGGTAGCGGACGGCCTCACCTTTCTCTGCGGCGGCAGAGGGGCCCTTCTCCGGGGTGGGGGTCGCAGCTGCTCGGCGGATCGGCATCACGAGGTGAATCTGCCGGAGAGAACGAGATGGATCTGAGCAGCAGCGGGATCCGCGTCTGGTTCGAGGCCCGTTCTGCTGCATGTGCGCGTGAAGACACGTTCATTCATTGAGACGTTAAAGTCGAACAGAAGAATAAAAGGTGCGTTTGTTTTTCATCGACAGCGTCGAGGCGGCGACCTGCGCCTCCACCGACACATTCAACCGCCTCCATTTTCATTCACAGAAGATGAGCTGCGAGACATTTTCGTCAATTTCGCCATTTTGTCCGTGGGTTCACTGAGTGATGGCGTCGCGCTCGACGGATCAAATAAAGAGTCGAGACCCGGAGCCGCGTCGCGCTCGATCCGCCGCTCGGACACGAACTTACCTCTGACTTGTGGAGCAAAGTGAGACTTCAGAGTCAGTTTCTGCACGATCCTTTATTTAGATTTCTATTGACGAGCCCCGCCCCATTACGACCGTTGGTGACGTCACGGCGTCACGTCGGAGGAGGATTCCCACTGTCATGGCGGCGAAGAGTCACATCTACACTAAAGTACAGGGATGGAGTCAGAGTCACATCTACACTAAAGTACAGCGATGGAGTCACATCTAGACTAAAGTACAGCGATGAGTCAGAGTCACATCTACACTAAAGTACAGGGATGAGTCAGAGTCACATCTACACTAAAGTACAGGGATGGAGTCACATCTACACTAAAGTACAGGGATGGAGTCACATCCACACTAAAGTACAGGGATGGAGTCACATCTAGACTAAAGTACAGCGATGGAGTCACATCTACACTAAAGTACAGCGATGGAGTCAGATCTACACTAAAGTACAGGGATGGAGTCACATCTACACTAAAGCACAGGGATGGAGTCACATCTACACTAAAGTACAGCGATGGAGTCACATCTACACTAAAGTACAGCGATGAGTCAGAGTCACATCTACACTAAATTACAGCGATGGAGTCAGATCTACACTAAAGTACAGGGATGGAGTCACATCTACACTAAAGTACAGCGATGGAGTCACATCTACACTAAAGTACAGGGATGGAGTCACATCTACACTAAAGTACAGCGATGGAGTCACATCTACACTAAAGTACAGCGATGGAGTCACATCTACACTAAAGTACAGGGATGAGTCAGAGTCACATCTACATTAAAGTACAGTGATGAGTCAGATCTACACTAAAGTACAGCGATGAGTCAGAGTCACATCTACACTAAAGTACAGGGATGGAGTCACATCTACACTAAAGTACAGGGATGGAGTCACATCTACACTAAAGTACAGCGATGGAGTCACATCTACACTAAAGTACAGGGATGGAGTCACATCTACACTAAAGTACAGCGATGGAGTCACATCTACACTAAAGTACAGCGATGGAGTCAGATCTACACTAAAGTACAGGGATGGAGTCACATCTACACTAAAGCACAGGGATGGAGTCACATCTACACTAAAGTACAGCGATGAGTCAGAGTCACATCTACACTAAAGTACAGGGATGGAGTCACATCTACACTAAAGTACAGCGATGAGTCAGAGTCACATCTACACTAAAGTACAGGGATGGAGTCACATCTACACTAAAGTACAGCGATGAGTCAGAGTCACATCTACACTAAAGTACAGCGATGGAGTCACATCTAAACTAAAGTACAGGGATGGAGTCACATCTACACTAAAGTACAGCGATGGAGTCACATCTACATTAAAGTACAGCGATGAGTCAGAGTCACATCTACACTAAAGTACAGCGATGGAGTCACATCTACACTAAAGTACAGCGATGAGTCAGAGTCACATCTACACTAAAGTACAGGGATGGAGTCACATCTACACTAAAGTACAGGGATGGAGTCACATCTACACTAAAGTACAGCGATGGAGTCACATCTACACTAAAGTACAGGGATGGAGTCACATCTACACTAAAGTACAGCGATGGAGTCACATCTACACTAAAGTACAGCGATGGAGTCACATCTACACTAAAGTACAGGGATGAGTCAGAGTCACATCTACATTAAAGTACAGCGATGGAGTCACATCTACACTAAAGTATAGCGATGGAGTCACATCTACACTAGAGTACAGTGATGAGTCAAAGTCACATCTACACTAAAGTACAGCGATGAGTCAGAGTCACATCTACACTAAAGTACAGGGATGGAGTCACATCTACACTAAAGTACAGCGATGGAGTCACATCTAGACTAAAGTACAGGGATGAGTCAGAGTCACATCTACACTTAAAGCACAGGGATTGAGTCAGATCTACACTAAAGTACAGCGATGAGGCAGAGTCACATCTACACTAAAGTACAACGATGGAGTCACATACACTAAAGTACAGCGATGGAGTCACATATACACTAAAGTACAGCGATGGAGTCACATATACACTAAAGTACAGCGATGGAGTCACATATACACTAAAGTACAGCGATGGAGTCACATCTACACTAAAGTACAGCGATGGAGTCACATCTACACTAAAGTACAGCGATGGAGTCACATCTACACTAAAGTACAGCGATGAGTCAAAGTCACATACACACCAAAGTACAGCGATGAGTCAGAGTCACATCTACACTAAAGTACAGTGATGAGTCAGATCTACACTAAAGTACAGCGATGAGTCAGAGTCACATCTACACTAAAGTACAGGGATGGAGTCACATCTACACTAAAGTACAGGGATGGAGTCAGATCTACACTAAAGTACAGCGATGGAGTCACATCTACACTAAAGTACAGGGATGGAGTCACATCTACACTAAAGTACAGCGATGGAGTCATAGCTACACTAAAGTACAGGGATGGAGTCACATCTACACTAAAGTACAGCGATGGAGTCACATCTAGACTAAAGTACAGGGATGAGTCAGAGTCACATCTACACTAAAGCACAGGGATGGAGTCACATCTACACTAAAGTACAGCGATGGAGTCACATCTACACTAAAGTACAGGGATGAGGCAGAGTCACATCTAGACTAAAGTACAGCGATGTAGTCACATCTACACTAAAGTACAGGGATGGAGTCAGATCTACACTAAAGTACAGCGATGAGTCAGAGTCACATCTACACTAAAGTACAGCGATGAGTCAGAGTCACATCTACACTAAAGTACAGCGATGGAGTCACATCTACACTAAAGTACAGCGATGGAGTCACATCTACACTAAAGTACAGGGATGAGTCAGTCACATCTACATTAAAGTACAGCGATGGAGTCACATCTACACTAAAGTATAGCGATGGAGTCACATCTACACTAGAGTACAGTGATGAGTCAAAGTCACATCTACACTAAAGTACAGGGATGGAGTCAGAGTCACATCTACACTAAAGTACAGCGATGGAGTCAGATCTACACTTAAGTACAGTGATGGAGTCAGATCTACACTAAAGTACAGGGATGGAGTCACATCTACACTAAAGAAGAGCTATGGAGTCACATCTACACTAAAGTACAGCGATGGAGTCACATCTACACTAAAGAAGAGCTATGGAATCACAGTTACACTAAAGAAGAGCTATGGAATCAGATCTACACTAAAGAAGAGCTATGGAGTCACATCTACACTGAAGTACAGCGATGGAGTCACATCTACACTAAAGAAGAGCTATGGAATCACATCTACACTAAAGTACAGCGATGGAGTCACATCTACACTAAAGAAGAGCTATGGAATCACATCTACACTAAAGAAGAGCTATGGAATCAGATCTACACTAAAGAAGAGCTATGGAATCACATCTACACTTAAGTACAGTGATGGACTCACAAGAGTGATTGACTCAGGTCCGATCAGAACCAGAACATCTTATCTGGTGGTGCACGGATGAAACACTGTTACAATTCAAATGACTTGGCAAGTATTTACTGCATTTCTAAATGTTATATAAAAAAATTATAAAGACTCAATATCTTTATGAATATCTATGAGCCTCAACTCCTCATGGACCTTTTTAAAGTGTCCTTTACTTTTGTTTGATTTTAGTTTTATTGCATCTTGTAATTTTCCATTTGCCTGATATTTGATACTTGCTCAGTTTTCAGGTTTTGTGAATTGTACAATCTTAAATATGACTGACGTATTGTAAGAATAAAGGTTAAAACAACTCTTGAATATTAAAATGACTAAGTTAAACACAAGGTTGAGACTCTGTTAACATGGTAACTATGTAATCTTTCTAACAAGTTCATATTTGACCCAAGCTGATAATTAGTCAACAACCCGAGCAGCTCATTTCAATCACAGTAAACCAGTTATCACCAGTTATCACATCTCAACCCACAGAACCGGGCTCATGGGAGTTTAGTTCTACACGGGAAACTGAATTCAATACTTTTAGTTGAAAGTGAAAGCCCTGATTCACCTAGAAATAGACGTGATTATCTGATTCATTGATTGACAGAAAACCCTATTAAGGGCTTTTGTCAAGTTAGTTTTTGAAAGTTATCTTCTCCGTGATGGACAGTTGTTCACTACTTGTCACAGAAACAATGGATTAACACTAGATGGATTATGAAGGGCCAAAATACACAATATTAATCTGAAGTGGAACAAATTTCAAACACACTGTCGTTGGATTACAAGATGTTGACTCGAGTGTGATGGAGAAAATCCTTTGGTCTTTGGTGCACAGTCACTTGTTCGTGGTTCAGGCTCCAGTAGAACGACATATTCAAATTCATTTACTTTGAATAGTCAGAAAACTGTAATTAAAGAAACATTATATACAGAAATTTTGAAGTTAATGGAACCAAAGTAACGTGTGAAGAGGTTCAACTCTCGACATCAGCGGTGGATCTTTGTCTCTCAACGTTCACTGTTCAGTACACAAGTGTAGATACACAAAGAAAACATTACAACAAAATCATTGTTTCATCTACAGCTGCAACAGTCTTTATTCATTACACACACACGCACACACACTGCTGTATTGCCTCCACACACACAAACAGACACACACAAACATGCACGCACGTGTGCGTGCACACACACACACTCTGTTGTATTGCCTCCACACACACAAACATGCACGCACGTGTGCGTGCACACACACACACTCTGTTGTATTGCCTCCACACACACAAAGACACACACAAACATGCACGCACGCGTGCGTGCACACACATGTACACAGTTGAATCGGCTCCACGCACACACTGACACGCACGCACAGACACACAAACGCACACACACATTCTGTTGGACCATTGAAAGAAGAAATCATCAGAATCTGTGTTTTTAAACCTTTTTGTCTTTAATGTATTTACAAGCACTGAACCTGCTCTGCTCTGTGGAGCTCAAGTATTACAAGCGTTTCTTGTTCGGCGAACGCGGCCATTTGCTTTTTGAACTTGCATCTTTGCTCTTAGTTTGTTCGCACAGTTCACTGACCTCTGGAGTGGTGTATGTACATGTATCAACGCAGAACCGGCCGAGGCTCCTGGTTGGTAGAGCTCAACAACACGGACAGATCTCTGATATCCGCTTCCCTTTCGTCATGACCCTGTTTTAAACCAAACAGTGTCGAGTCCAGGGAGGCGAATTATTTCAATTATTATTTTGTTATTATAATTAATTATATTGTTATTTCTGTTCTGTTGTTGTGAGCATCTGCAAATTTTAAATAACTTTTATATTTGCAGTCCTTAAAAAAATAATAAATTAAAGAGTCCAGAACCTATGTATCTTAAGTCTCTTCTTATAAAGTAACAAAAGAAAAGTAAGTTAAAATTTAAAACAAAAATATTTTCTATGTATAATACAGGTATTTAGTGCTTCCGCCGTTGGAATCCAAACTCAAAATGGTTTCAGAACCGTACCGCAGAAAAAGAATTCCAGCCGTAAACATGTGGTCCTGCTCACGGATGTAGTTCTACTACGTCATGTCCTTTGTCCGCTCTCGTCAATTATCCTCCGACTCCTCCTCCGCCTCCCGCAGCCACGTGAAGAAGGCAGTGACAGACTTGAGGGCCACGCCCTTCCCCAGCTGCTCCGCCGGGTCTTTGCTTGTCTCCCACTTGTAGAATGCGTCTTCGGAGATCACGTCCTCGTCGTACAGACAGTCGAAGAACATCCGGAGAAGGTCTGTGAGAAAATCAGACTGTTAGGTCAACGGTAATAAAGATGTGTGTGTGTGTGTCGTAGACAGCTAACGTACAGTAGCTCTTCTCTAAACTAACACCTGTTCATCACCATCATACAGTTTGATGGAAAAGAAACAATATCACCGACAATAATCTTCTGGAAGTTTATAACAATAATTCCTGATAATGTGATGAATTAAACTAATGTGATTTTTTCAGATAAGGAACAGAAAACAGATGGATCAACCAGAGCAGCAGCGATTAGTCGATTAATCATTAATCAATATATATAAAGGTGCTTCTGAGTTTGAATGATACTCCTTAAATGACGTAGTTGTAATTTTGTTGTGAAATGCATTGATACTAATATTCATGGTCAAGGTCTCAACTCTTTGAAGTGGTTATCCCTAACCCTCTCAGAAGAAAACAGAAATGTGAAAATGATAACAAGTCAAAGTCGATCTGCTGATGAAGATCATGTGAGCAGACTGAAACGTCCAGAACCCCAGTGACTCACTGGGAGGCTGATCGAGGCCGACGATCAGAGCCTGAAGTGCATAAAGTGCCTGCAGCTGTCGCTCGGTGTCCGAGTTCAGGTACTTGAGTAACACGGGCAGTCGCCTCTGGATGAGGGTCGTGTCCACTCGACAGGAGCTGTTATCATCTGAGAGAGAGGAGGAGTCAATAAATAATATATATTATATAAAATAGAATCAGTGGTGAGAGGAGGAGTCAATATATATTACAATATATATAATAGAATCAGTGGTGAGAGAGGAGGAGAGTCAATATATAATATTATATATATAATATAATATATAATAGATTCAGTGGTGAGAGGAGGAGGGTCAATATATAATATAATGTAATATTATATAAAATAGAATAAGTGGTGAGAGGAGGAGTCAATATATATTACAATATATATAATAGAATCAGTGGTGAGAGAGGATGAGAGTCAATATATAATATTATATATAATATAATATATAATAGAATCAGTGGTGAGAGGAGGAGGGTCAATATATAATATAATATAATATAATAGAATCAGTGGTAAGAGGAAGAGAGTCAATATATGATATAATATAATATATAATAGAACCAGTTGTGAAAGGAGGAGGAGAGTCAATGTATAATAATATATATATATAATATAATATAAAATTAAATCAGACCTTTCACTGCTGCCTTACACACAGCCGTCATCAACGCCCTCAGGAAAGGAGACGAGCTCATCTGAGACTCGTCCAGGTTCGCCTGAGAAACAAAGTCACATGGTTCAGTTGAGCGGGGACGCCACCGAGGAACAGAACAGAACTCCTGAGGTAAATTCTTTAAATATCAAACTCCCAAAACACAAGCGTCTTCTGGTCACGAGTGATGCACCAAGAAGAATATGGACAATGTGGATAATCTCTGGTATGAAAAATGGAATCGAGGCTTTTCCTGAAAATAAATGATTATTTTATTCATAATTATTTAACCTAATGGGTCAATTCACCAGAACATTCAGGAGGCGGGACATGAACATGTCCACTCGCCGCTGTGAGAGTTTCACAGCAGGAAACTCACTCGGACATTTTCTGGAAATGTCTCGAGGGAGATGGAAGGAAAAGTTCAGGACAATGTCCAGAGCAACATTTGCGTTTTCATGTCCATTGTTGCCATGGCAGCAACAGTCACTAATCTGTGTAATTTAGTGTCCTTGAGTCTGATGATGTCCTACCTCCACCCAGTCGAAGATCTTCTCGTCACTGGCCAAGTCCTCCAGGAGGAGGCGCTCCAGCTGCCGCCTCAGCTCCTCTGGAGACAACGTCCTCTTAGACAGAACCTCCTCCGGGCTGGAACCGTCTGCCTGAACAAACTGGAGGTTCTGTTTGTGTCCAGACGAGAGGAAGATGATGAAAGGGGAAAAGGAAAGAGGAGGAAGAATGATGAAAGGAGTTTTCATAGAGCTAATGGATGGATGATGGATGATGTTTCCTCACAACCGACCTGCTGTGTGATGAAGTCTTGGATGTCCTCGTCCTCTGGCAGGAGGTCGGTCCAGCTGAGACCAGATTCTCTCCACAGACACGCCACCTTCCGATGACTCTGAGGATGAGAGTGGAAAAAATATCTTTTACAGACGGAAATGAAATTGAGTGATTTACTTTGAGTGAGGCTTCAAATCTTCATTAGTCCTTTTAACTGGTTTCTATGAATTATCATATAATTATAAAAATGGCACTGACTTAATAATGAACTCATCTGCAGTGAATCAATAAACAATATCACTATATAATCTGGATGTATTGTTTTTCATGTACAGAACAGAGTTTATTAAATGTTACTCACCATTTGTTTGCATAGTATGTGCAGGATTTCAGAAATTAAGATCCCAGCTCTTCCCACAGGAAGCAAAGGTTTATTTAATCCACTGAAAACAAACAGACGACAGATGAGGTCACATTAAACCTGAGGAGCAGAATATTCTGAGACACTGTGAACAAAGGTCTTAACCTCCGTGTGACTGAGTGAATGACTGAGTAAGTGAGTGAACGAGTGAGTGAGTGAGTGAGTGAGTGAATGAACGAGGTCTCTGCACCTGAAGAGCTCTCTCATAGAGAAGCCCCCCTCCCTCAACATGGGGCTGAGCAGCTCGGCCAGGTACAACCAGATGTGAGGAATGTCGATCGACATATCGTCAGCCTGCTCCAGCGTGTCTGCGAACCTGAGGACGAGGACACAGTGGAGGTTATTTATATCTGATGTCTTCAATAATAATAAAAATAATAATAATAAAATAATAAAGCGTTCAAGTTGGAGAGTTGTTGACAAAGTTCAGACCGGGAGTGAAACTGAATTATAATATTTACTGGAAGATTAGCCTCAGTTTATGTTAAAAAAATAAATATGACAGTATTTCAGAACCAACCTCCATCAAGCAGAAAAGTTTATTCATTTGTCATTTAACAAACACAAAAACGCCTGTATTTACATGTTCCGACTGCATTTAAAGGTTTTGACTTACTTGACTGAATCCATTACATTTATTAACCGGGTTAACTTTCCAAATATGAATTGAACCGACCCTTTGTAAAACTGGTCTCTGGGCAGGATTCCCTGCTGCAGCAGCTGGAAGAGGAGCTGACCCATGTGGTCTCGTGTGATCTGACTCCGCTCCAGAGTCGACTCCACCCCGACACGGACGAACCTGTGCAGCTGAGAACCCAAGTCCAGCTCGTTCACACACTGGATGGCCTCCTGCAGGAAAACACACACACACAGGACACGTTCTACATATTAAAAACTATTTATGAATTATCATAGTATTTCATTCAATGCATCTGAAACAAAAGACGCAGATTCAAAGTAGAAACATCATTACAGACGAAATCTAGATGCATCTAGACATCAGTGAACTCCTCTACTGAACATCGGCACCTTGTAGTCGTTGATGTGCAGGAACTCGTCGATGATGGACTTGGACTTCCTCTCGATCTCGTCCTCCAACAGAGCGGGTCGGTCTGGCGTCGGCACCACGGGCTCAGGTTTCACTGTGGAACAGAAACAGAGTCACAACAGTGTCCGTCGGTTTATTTTCATTTCACTGAATATATTAATACATCGTGTCATTAAGAGCCACAGCTCAGAAAAAAATCCTCCTGATGTCACTTCTGGACCAACACTGAGCAAGTACAAGTAAAAGAAATTAAAATGAAGATATTAATGTTTTAATGTGAACATGAGTAATGTAAAACAATTATGGTCAGATGAGAAACGTGATATTATGTAATTTACTGAACCTTCCTCAACCAATAATTCATATGAACTCAACATTTTACTTTCTCCCCAAAAGGAAAAGATTTCTAATGTTGTTGATGAAGACGACAATCAGGGGAAATGATTGTGCAGCAACGTAAACAGTGTTCGATAGATATATAGATATAGATAGTTGTAATGTAACAGTGTTATATAGATATAAATATATCGATTTAGATATAAATATAGTTATAGTTAGTTATGTAGCAGTGTTGTATAGATATAAATAAACTCTGTTTCAGAGTTTGCCGTCGGTGTGTCTCACCAGCGTCTCGGACTTTGCTGTGCTCCGGCTCCGTCTTGTCCTCGGTGACGCTCGGTCTACGGGGCTTGGCTCCCTCTCGGTCTCTTCGCGGCTCCTCTGGGGTTTGAGTCTCCAGCAGCTCCTTCACGCTGCTTCCCCTGATGAAAGGGCCGGGCCGCGCTGACGGCACCGCAGAGATCAGTGGCTTCTCGCTGCGCTCTCTGCCTGAACTGCTGCGACTGCCAGGAGAGAGAGAGCAAACGAACAACTGAGAGTCGGCAAGGAGGCCACATCCACACTACGTCACATCACCTGCTCTGTCTGAGCAGCTACATGATGTAGTCACCCACATCCGCTTCCTGATTGGTTCTCATCAGTCGTGACCCGACGACCAGTGAAGGAAAACGTTGTAAACACTTTCTGTCCAGCAAATGAAATCCCTGCTCTTACTCTTCACCACTGTTTCTCGTTTGTAGTATTTTCTGTAACTAGGCAACCGACTGCAGAGTAAACAATCTGCTTCCTGTTAACACCACATGACCGAGTACATGACTGATCATGTGATATACATTTTCAGTTCATTAATAAAAGGGTTGTGGCTCACTGCCGTTTTAAAACAAAAACAAATTAGTTTGAATGTAGTCTGAGAAAAGCTGGAATAAAATCTTTATCACCAACTGCAACCAGAAGAATCCAACACTAATATTTCTTCCAAGTTGAATGGAAACTAGATAATGAGGCCTTTAAAGATCCTGCAGACAGAAGGTCAGAACCACAACATTACCCTCCGCTGAGATCAGAGAAAACAAACCGACAGTGATCTCGTCTCGTACCTTCCCAGAGTTCTCCTGGAGTCAAAGTCTAGGTTCTGTGTCGGGGCGGTGGCCTGAGGCGAAGGCGTGGACTGCAGTGCAGAGTAACGGTTGAGACCAGCTGTACGAGACAGTTCTGTAACAGATAAAATAAGTTGTATGAGACACTAGTATAAAAAAGGACCAGAAAATCTACAGTAGTGACGTGGATCATACTCCTCCACCCGAGTCATTACACTGTACATGATGTTTACATGTCAAGAGAAATAATTTCCAGCTCCTCTTCCACACTCACCCGAGTCGTTGGCCTTGGCTCCTCCGCTGCTGCCCTTTACCCATGTGACTTGAGCCCGTGGGCCCAACTGGATCTTCTCGTCCATTTGAGGCTGCAGAGAGAGAAATGTTTAAGAAAAGGCGCTTCAGGATTCAGAGCATTTTCTCTCCTTTGATTTCTGACAATGTCCGGCAGAGGAAGAAATACGCGTCTTTATCAAGCATTGGTTGAATTCTGCAAAGTTCATCAAGGTCAAGTACCAGCACATGACTTTATCCATCATACAGGCTGACCTTTGCCCCAACAGCTCAGTGAAACATGACAGAACGCATCCAGCAGGGGGAGCTCGTTACTGCAGTACCTCAGATCCTGACAACTGAATATGTAAAGTAGATCAGTCCAGTTGTGATGGATCATAAACAGTTGTCAGCTGTGAACATGAAGCAGTGGCGAGGGAGAAAAAGACAAACTGGTCACATGACGACGACCCCCCTCCTCCCTTTTCTATGCGAATCCAGTAAAAGACACACACTTGCAGAGTTCTGGTTCTGGTCCCAGTTTTTAAATCATACATGTTTGCATGTAAAAAAATGAACCGCCTGCTGACCATGTCATTGTATTCATGATTCATGTGCAGTGATGTTAGCAATTGAATGTGGGACATCATTCTGATGACATGACAGATGAGCAGAGCGTCCCACCTTGGAGATCTTTGGGATCTTGGAGGGGTCGATGGTTCTGCTGTTCTTTGTCATGGGCACTGTGTTCCAGGTCTCTTCTCTCGGAGCGCGCTGCTCTCGCTGCTCTCGCTGCTCTCGCTGCTCTCTCTGATCTGTGAAGACACAAACAGGGAACCAGGTTTAAAATTAGTTCATTATATACACAGTGACATTGTGTTTTGCTGCGGTACAAGAAGACGTAGTGTAGGTGAACAAGTGGGAGAGGATTCAGACGGATTCACCTGGACGTCTCTTGTTGTCCTTGGAGAGCAGCTGCTGGTGCACTTTCCTCTGTTCCTCTTGCTCTTCGATCTTCGCCTCCTTGTGGATCTGCTCAATGGTTTTCGGACCCTGGTCGGCTCTTCTGGAAACCCAGTTGTGCTGAAAAGAACCACAATGACTTTGAACCTGAATCATTACGCATCAACCGGATTTCTTTGTTCTTTATCGAAGCCAATTGAAGTTACAGCACAGAGAATATGAGTCATTAAAATGAAACGGTTCTCATCAGTCCCCACTCAACTACGGTCAATGAAACACGAAATCCTTGAATGGTCACATGACCGAGGTCACTTCTGATTGGACAGAGATTCAATTCAATTCAATTTTATTTGTATAGCGCCATATCACAACATACATTGTCTCAAGGCACTTTACATAGTGAGGTCAATATTACAATATTACAGGGAAAACCCAACAAATCCCACAATGAGCAAAGCACTTGGCGACGGTGGAGAGAAAAAACTCCCTTTTAACAGGAAGAAATCTCTGACAGAACCAGACTCAGTTGTGGGCGGAGCTTCTGTCTCGACCGGTTGGGGTGAGGAGAGAGAGGAGGAAGAGAGGAGAGGTGGGCAGAAAGAGGGTGGGAGGAGAGACAGTAGGAGAGAAGAGAGAGAGGACAGTTGTACAACCACCGCTGTAATCTCTACCAGACTGATACTTATAATTAAAAAATACAATTATGTTGTTGTCATTATTAGTGATGATATTAATATTAATATTAATAATAGCAATAATAATAATGACGGGTTTGGGTCCTGCAGCTCTGGGGTCAGAGATACACTAGGAGAGATGGAAAACACAAACAGATGGTTTTAGTTTAGTAGAAGTGTGGATGTGCTTCAGGTTTGTTCAACACCGCCAGTCTGCGTGAAGCTGTGAGGATTCATTCAG
The DNA here is from genome assembly GCF_022379125.1 of Scophthalmus maximus. Lineage (NCBI taxonomy): Eukaryota > Metazoa > Chordata > Actinopteri > Pleuronectiformes > Scophthalmidae > Scophthalmus > Scophthalmus maximus. Next base: position 116,431 of record NC_061520.1, read on the forward strand.
ATTACAAGTAGCAGAAAATGTTCAGAATGTCCAACATCATGTTCCAGGAGGTTTCACAGATCAATGAGTCTCTACAACACACTCACCAGTCTCAAGTCGATCACATCCTGTAACATGAACCGGATCCGAGACGACGTCTTCCGCTCTTTGACGATCTTCTCCATCTGATTGAAATACTGATCCATTCGAGGCTAGAGAGAGACAGACAGACAGACAGTGAGACAGACCGGCAGACAGACAGACAGAGAGAGATATAGACAGACAGACAGACAGACAGACAGACAGACAGACAGACAGACAGACAGACAGAGAGACAGACAGACAGACAGACAGAGAGAGAGAGAAAGAGACAGACAGAGAGACAGACTGATTGTTAATTTTAGACATGAAGGTCATATTCTCTAGACTTTACCAGGCAGCAGGTTTTAGTGATTTCCACCTTGTTGACCACTTGTCAGTAGTTAATAGGAACAAGTTTGTGTTATGTTCTGACCACCTGATTGAACCTGATTGAACCTGACTCAACCTGACTCAAGCTGATTGAACCTGATTGAACCTGACTCAAGCTGATTCAAGCTGATTCAAGCTGATTTCAGCTGATTGAACCTGATTGAACCTGATTGAACCTGACTCAACCTGATTGAACCTGATTGAACCCGGAAAACATTCTGGGCATCATCAGCATGAAAAATAGAACGGATGTAATTTACTGTAATCGCCCGACATTAAACCTGCCATTCAATTCAATTCAATTTTATTTGTATAGTGCCATTATAACAACATACATTGTCTCAAGGCTCTTTACATAGTGAGGTCAATATTACAATATTACAGGGAAAACCCAACAAATCCCACAATGAGCAAAACACTTGGCGACGAAATCTCTGACAGAACCGGACTCTGTTGTGGGCGGAGCTTCTGTCTCGACCGGTTGGGGTGAAGAGAGAAATGGGGAAGAGAGGAGAGGTGGGAGGAAAGAGGGTGAGAGGAGACAGAGTAGGAGAGAAGAGAGTTTTTTATGTTCACATAAAACAGGATGAAACTGATCTGAAGGATTCAACGTACAGAAAAAACACTTACTTGCCAATAAAGTAATATATTAATATCGTTGAGTAGTAAGTTTCCCTTTAGCAGGTTGACAGGTAGAAGAGGAGGATCATGTTCATCACAACCTACTGTCACATGCTCTTTAAGACCATATGACACAGAGCAGAAGAATGTGTCACCTCCTCTTCATCACTGAAAACAATTCAATTTACTCTTACTATTATATTTTGAATGGGAACAAATCAACTGCATGTTATCCTGGTGGATATACTTAAAGTTTTCACACGTGACAACATCCAGTTTTCTTCTTCTCTGGTGAGTCGCCTGTTCCACAATGAAGCTTTGTCACAAATGAAAAAGGATCAGTTCCTCTGACACCAGGAGATGTTAGCTGCTTAGCTTAGCATAAAGACTTAGAACTGCATGTTGGACTATCTCTCTCACTCCAGCTCACCTTGGCCTTCTCGAAGTCGAGGTCCTTGCCGATGGTGGTGAGCAGTCTGCACAGACACTCTAACGACTCCTGGTCGTGGTTCTTCAGCAGCTTGACCACGCAGTCGTGCATGATGGCCTCCGTTAACATCTTGAGCTTGAAGAGTTCGCCGATGAACTTGATGTTGCCGATGGAGCGCCGCCGGGCCTTGTCCTTGGCTTCCTCCAGCTCTGCCTGAAGACGGTCACGCTCCGTCTGTCGGAACCAATGAAACATTAAACAACACATTGTGAATCACAGAGATTCACTCTGGTTCGTAATGAGCATGACATCACGTACCGACGCAGCAGAGTCCAGCTCCTTCTGCTTCCTCTCAAACACCACGTCGTCCACCTTGTCTTTCTCAAACTCCTTCTGACAGCGGTTCAGCAGCAGCTTGCGAAAGTTCACAGTGTTGTTGGGTTTGTCTGTCGTCGGCACTTTGAGCTGAATGTCGTGGACATAACAGAGAAACAGTTTGAGATAAGTTTGTTGTTTTGTGCAGGTTTAAATTTACAAATCAACATTTTAATTCCTGGATATATTTTAATCATAAAGCTAATATACATAAGGTTAAGGTTATTTTTCTGTCTCAAATTCTGTACTTGGCAACATGCATGTGTAAAAAAATCTGACTTGTTGTAAAGGATTATTTCTGCTGAAGTTAGGTTACGTCTTAAAGTTTTCTTTTCATCATCAGACTGAACTAAATTAAGCTGCATGTCACATCAGAGCTGAATATAAACCAACTGATCCATCGTAAATGTTGAGCTGCTTGTTGAAATGTATTTTATATACATCAGCTGAGATAAGAGCAACATTCAGACACTTCTACCAGGAGCCTCTCTCGTCTGATCACTTCCTGCTCACCGTGGCGAGGCAGCGGCACATGTTTCCATAGGCCACTGAGAAGCTGGGCTCGTCGATGGCCTTCTCAAAGACCAGGTCGATGACGCCTTTGAGCCGCTCCTCCGTGTCGATTGTCAGATCCGTCACCTGCTTCATCAGCTGGTTGAACTTCTGAGGCGTCAGCTTGTTCAAGATGCTGCGGACCTTCTTGAAAAGATCCTGGGGGGAATCGATCAACAGTCAATCAAAACTAACTCTGTTGTATGAAACAAGTTGGAAGAGGAAATGATGTGAAGTGTGCGAAGTTAAATCATTTATCAAACAACACTGTAACTATAGGGGTTTGTGTGTTCTGTGTGTACCTGTGTGTTCTGTGTGTTCCTGTGTGTTCTGTGTGTACCTGTGTGTTCTGTGTGTTCCTGTGTGTTCTGTGTGTATCTGTGTGTTCTGTGTGTGCCTGTGTGTTCTGTGTGTTCCTGTGTGTACCTGTTTGTTCTGTGTGTGCCTGTGTGTTCTGTGTGTTCTGTGTGTTCTGTGTGTGCCTGTGTGTTCTGTGTGTACCTGTGTGTTCTGTGTGTTCTGTGTGTTCTGTGTACGCCTGTGTGTGCCTGTGTGTGCCTGTGTGTTCTGTGTGTACTGTGTGTTCTGTGTGTGTTGTGTGTGCCTGTGTGTGCCTGTGTGTTCTGTGTGTACTGTGTGTTCTGTGTGTACTGTGTGTACTGTGTGTTCTGTGTGTTCTGTGTGTTCTGTGTACGCCTGTGTGTGCCTGTGTGTTCTGTGTGTGCCTGTGTGTACTGTGTGTACTGTGTGTTCTGTGTGTACTGTGTGTACTGTGTGTTCTGTGTGTTCTGTGTGTTCTGTGTGTTCTGTGTGTGCCTGTGTGTTCTTTGTGTAACTGTGTGTTCTGTGTATACCTGTGTGTTCTGTGTATACCTGTGTGTTCTGTGTGTACCTGTGTGTTCTGTGTGTACCTCTGTGTTCTGTGTTCTTAGTGTTCTGTGTGTTGTGTGTGTTCTTTGTGTACCTGTGTGTTCTGTGTGCCTGTGTGTTGTGTGTGTTGTGTGTGTTGTTTGTGTACCTGTGTGTTCTGTGTGTACCTGTGTGTTCTGTGCGTTGGGATCCTCGGGGAGAACCTCCCGCTTCAGGCCCGGTTTCCAGGCATTCTCTGATTTTTTCAGCTGCACATCATCATGCACCGACAGGCTCATGATGATCTTCCTGGGTGGAGGCCGACGTGCCCCGATGTTCATGAGCTACAGACCAAGTGAGAGGAACAGAAGAAGTAGGTCAGCGTTTTTGACTACGGACCCAGTCACTGTCAATTAGTTTGCGTTTATTTAATAAAAGTCAACATACGTATGATTTAGCTCATTATCCTGGGAAACTACTGCATCACTCTCATGTTGCTATGTTCGAGTGGGTTTAAGTAACAGTTCATTTTGAGAAAATTCTCTCATATACTGCCCAGCTGAAAGTCGAGGGTCTAAACTGCGGCCTGGGTCGGGCCGACCAGCACCCGCTTCCATTCTTCCAAGCGAAGCTCTCGCCTCATGTGAGGAGTTTTATCGACCGCCTCACATAACTCTTGAAAGAATCAGTTTTCCTGTCATTCCAATCAACCTGATGACAAAAGCTTCTACAGAAATGCTCTGTGTTGAATTAACCACCGGCTGAATCCAAATTCCTCCAGTGGCATCAGATCATCGGCCTCCAACAGAATGTGATAAATCATTAGGAAAGCCAAGTTTGTGCCAATTAAAATTTCCTCTACTTACAAGCAACGTGTTATTCATTTGAGTGTTGAGAGAAACAGAAGGTGGAGTGTGTGTGTGTGTGTGTGTGTGTGAGACTTACTGCAGCGCCTCTTCCTCCGGTCATCTGTCTGCCAAAGTCTGCGAAGGCAGGTGTGAAATCAGGTCCTCTGGAAATCACCCTCGACTCCACCACTCGAGATGGCACCTTGTTTTGGTTAATCTGTAACACACCCACCCACACACCCACACCCACACACACACACACACACACACACACACACACACACACACACACACAATGAGCTGAACAGCAGGGGGAGCAGTGATCACCCAAAAATACTGGGCAAAGAGATTCAGCCTGGTGTGTGTGTGTGGGTGTGTGTGTGTGTGTGTGTGTGTGTGTGTGTGTGTGTCTAACCCTTTAAGGTGACCCCTTACCAACGACAGTCATAGCACATTAACAGTTTTTGGGTTCTGTATAGTTCATGTACAGGTTATAAATTCTGCTGTTGGGTCCAGTGGGCTCAGAGAGTCAGAACCAGATGTGGGAGGGTACAGTGAGTCAGAACCAGATGTGGGAGGGTACAGTGAGCCAGTTGTGGGGGAGGAGAGAAGAACAAAACCACTTCTTTGTCTTTCAGTCGTCCTTGATTTCCTCTCAACTCTGTCCATAAAGATTTCCCCGTCTCCCACAGAGAACTTGAGACGATGGGATCGTACCAATCAAGTGTTGGTTCTCTTTGAGAGGTTGGGGGGGGCCGGACTCCTCACACAGCCAAGTGTGACATAACAGCAATGTGATTTTAATCAGAACAGCATTTCAGTGGACCAGAGTCTCCAACCACCCAGACACGTGGATGATCCAGTCACACAATCAAACGCTTCCGCTTCAAGTCATTACAAGAACTGTGTTTCATACAGAGCTTCATTCAACATCAGTAATGCAACTAAACATTATCATCATCATTTATTAATCATTTAATCAACTGAGGCAACCTTTATTTATCTGTCTGTCAAAAAACACAATGAAGTGACTGATCGTCACATTTAGGTTTGAATTAGAATGTTTTTGTTTGATGAGTAATTACTCATCATTACACCGCCATTAAAAATAATTTTCATGGATTTCTGTTAACAGAAATGACAAAGTAGAGCTGAAACTACAACCTGATCAGAAGAAACTATTCAGATTATTTATTTATTTGTGTTGAATAAAGTTGAATGATCAGAATAATCTTTCTATCTTTATCGTTACTCCAGGAATAATTTTTTAAGAAGTGGCTTGAGACAACGGATGGAAATCAGCAGTTAACGGCTTATTTACAGCATCTTGTCTAAATGAGCATTGTCCCTAAAAGATAAATGAATAAAAAAAAGGAAACAAACAAACAAGACACCTGAAGAGCCTTTATCTTGAAGACTCTCTTCAGATGACTGGATAAGGGAGATTAACCAGAGGCACTTTGCTACAGAAACATTCCACACATGAGTTTATCTGAACGTACCTTGTCCAGCACCACGTCACTGATTGGTGGGAGTCCCTCAGGCTTCTGTATGCAGGCAGGCATGAACTGGAAGCCCAACAGGAAGTCCCTGTCGTACTGACGCTTCCCCCCGGGCTCAGTCAGGTCTGGACCATCAGGCCGGGTTTGAGAGGGAAGCAGGAGGAAAAGTCAACAAGCAGCTTCACACAATGGAAAGAGTTATTCTACTGATGAAACTATTCTCCGGCATGTGCTCATTTCAAACTTCTTTAATACGGAGTTCACACAACACGATTTCAGTATACTGGAGACAAAAGCCCAGATCTGCGTTCGATCGACAGCTCGATGTGTGAACTCTTTGAAGAGTTGAGGGGCTTACGACACGTCGCCTCCTCCGACTAGATTTCAAACAGGTTAAATATCTAGACGAATCTCCGACAACAGCCAATCAGAGCACAGGACAGGGGAGTCATCCGTGAGCAGGATGACGCAGAAGAAACTTGTCCTTCACCTATGGATGGTCAGTGTTAACGTCTGTGTGGATAGTTGTGTCACTGCATCTTGATCCGTGTGCGTTTGTTTATGCGTAAAAACATCTGCAAATCAGCTGCAAGCGGAGGTCAGAAGACGAGGTTTTGTCAAAGTAGTCGTAGAGTTTCTCCTGGTGAAAGACGGTTGAGTGTGTGACCCGTCACCAGGCAGACGTAGTGTATAAACTTGTGGTGTGAACTTCAGAGAACAGTCAGTCTCACCTTCTACGTCTTGTGGAGCTGTGGAGTTGTCCTTGTCTCCGGGACTGGCTCCACTGTCGCTGCTCTCCGTCTCCGAGGTGTGCCCGGCTCCGTTCCTCATGGGCTCCACCTCCGCCTCACCATTCTCCTCCGGGGCCGCGGCCTTCCTGTCAGCCTCAGGGCTGCTGGCAGGGGCAGGGGGAGGAGCAGAAGCAGGGGCAGGAGAAGGGGGTGGGGCAGGAGAAGGGGCGGGGGCAGGAGAAGGAGCAGGAGAATGAGCAGGGGCAGGAGAATTAGCAGGGGCAGGAGAAGGAGCAGGGGTGGAGGTGGAGACTGATGCCAGGGGCCCAGGGCTGATGCTCAGTGGAGCCGACTGCAGGGACTGGTCTCCAGAAGGTTGATCCACTGACATTGGCTCATCCTGTGAGGAGGAATCATTCATGTGATTTATTATCAAGATGATAAATTCAGAGCTCACAGCTCTACGGCTGCTGTCACAAGACAATTATTCAACAGTCAATCCCTTTAAAAACTCAGCATGACAACATATCTACCTACACAATCTGAAAACATCAGCCGCTGTAGAGAACCTTAACGCTACGTGTTGCGAGGGCTCGACTGTAGAGAACCTTATCGCTACGTGTTGCGAGGGCTCGACTGTAGAGAACCTTAACGCTACGTGTCGCGAGGGCTTGACTGTAGAGAACCGTAACGTTACGTGTCGCGAGTGCTCGACTGTAGAGACCCTATATGCTACGTGTCGCGAGGGCTCGACTGTAGAGACCCTTAACGCTATGTGTCGCGAGGGCTCGACTGTAGAGAACCTTAACGCTACGTGTCGCGAGGGCTCGACTGTAGAGAACCTTAACGCTACGTGTCGCGAGGGCTCGACTGTAGAGAACCTTAACCCTACGTGTCGCGAGGGCTCGACTGTAGAGAACCTTAACCCTACGTGTCGCGAGTGCTCGACTGTAGAGAACCATAACGTTACGTGTCATGAGTGCTCGACTGTAGAGAACCTTAACACTACGTGTCGTGAGGGCTCGACTGTAGAGAACCGTAACGTTACGTCTCATGAGTGCTCGACTGTAGAGAACAGTAACGTTACGTCTCATGAGTGCTCGACTGTAGAGAACCTTAACGTTACGTGTCATGAGTGCTCGACTGTAGAGAACAGTAACGTTACGTCTCATGAGTGCTCGACTGTAGAGAACCTTAACGCTACGTGTCGTGAGTGCTCGACTGTAGAGACCCTTAACGCTACGTATCGCGAGGGCTCGACTGTAGAGACCCTTAACGCTACGTGTCGTGAGTGCTCGACTGTAGAGACCGAACCTGTGGAAACGTTGAGCCTCGACATCCGTCTCGCTCCTCTGATACTCAGTGTCATTTTAAAAAGGCTCGTAACAAAATGAGATTTCAACCATTTGGGAAAAGGTGACAAGTCTCAATGTGTCCACAGACGTCTGCCAAGAGACTATGAACACTATGATCTATACTTTGTCATCCTGTATTTTTACCTCGTCCTCCCTTTGAGGTGCGTCTCCAGCAGAGATGTCTTCGTTTGGTTTCCTCCAGGTCTTTGGTATCGTCGCCTGATTTACTACAGAACAACACAAAAGCATGAACGTACAATTAGCCACCGCCAGCTGGTTAACAGAGGAACCACATGGATATGAAATGAAAAATGTTCACTCTGCTACACTAAAAACATCAAAACAAATCATTATTTATCTCCAACCAAAATAAATCAAAACAATTATTAGCAAGTATCATTTGACGGAGCAGAAAAATGGAAACATAGTAACAAGGTAACTTTCTCATTGTTTTGTTCCCGGGACACAGTTCTTCAAGGTCCATACTTATGTATTTATCATTGATGTATCTTGTTATAAATTTATAGCAAATAGGAACGTGATGAAATATTCAGAATTAGAGACAGGTCTCATGAAACAAGCAGGTGAGTGACGATGTCGTTGACTTCTGTAGATTCATTCTGATTCAGATCAATTAGACTGCATATTCAGTCAAACATGCACTTTACAAAACAAACACGTTTCCTGGTTCTGAACATAACCCGTTTGCTTCTGGCCAATAAAAACATGAAAATAGCAAAACTCAGAGACATTTTGGTTTTGGTTCCTGAAACAAGTTATTTATGAATTTGACAGCGACTGAAATGCAACAGACATCATACCTGTAGTGGGACTGTTCCTGATTAGGGCTTGATGCTGAGACTCTGATGTTCCACCATGTGTCATGACTCTGGGTACAAGGTCTTCAGCGTCATAGGATTTGCTCGGCTCGTCGGCCTCTGTTGTGGCCTGCACCAGAGGCGGAAGGCCTGGGGGGAGCATAACTGGCAAAGCTGGGGTGGAGCTTGAGGTCAGGGTGATTGGCACCACAGCCACAGGTGCCACAGGGACGAGTGCAGCAGCGACGTGAACCTCTGGCCTCACGTCAGAAGTTTCAAAGGAGGCCTCTCTGTGAGAAGGACTGGAGGCCTGGGGCTCAGGTGCTGCAGAGTCCAGCTCAGGCCCAAACTCTGTCAGGCCGTTCAGAGCCTCGGGGGCTGGGACAGACGAGGCAGCCAAGGTTCTTGGGCCGTCTGAAAGAGGCTCGTCTGTGTCGGAAGTCTGAGGTGGTTTCTGCTCTCCGACCGTGGACGAGTGAGGAGAGGCAGAAGCCATGGAGTCCCTGGCTGAGGAACGTTCACTTATGTTGGCCGCTGTAAGTGGGAGATTGACGGGGGCGGAGAGTGAGGCGGGAAGGGGGAGCTCCGGTTCACAAGTGGGCTCAGTTACAGGTGTGTTGGCTTCCAGTCTCTCTACAAGGGCTTCAGGTGAAGAAGAATTCTGGACGACTGGCTCAAGTTTTGGCGCATCATCTGGAAGAGGACAGATTAATACACGTCTTCAGAAATCAAACAGCAACAAATACTGTACAGTTCTTTAAATAGATAACAAGTTAGATCAATGCTTCTGGAGCATATAAACTCGTTGTTTGTGGTTAGGACTGTACAGTTATTTAACATTAAATCTGATTTAAAAACGAGAGAAAAAAGTTAAAAACTTTCAAATGTCTTGAAAAGGGTCAATAAACCAGAAGAAGTTTAAAACTGCTGAAGTTTACACACACGTGTGAAGATAGAAGTGTTTCCTGAGAAGTGCTGATTAGGGGTTAATCACAACATGACATCATCAGGTACTGACGCAGCATTAAAGAATCTTAACATTGAACTGTGATTGAAAAACAGTCACGGTTAGATGATAGAGAGTGGCAGCACTTGTTGTTAGAAGCTGTGGATGTAGTTTAAAAAGAATGACCTGGCCCTGGTTTGGTGTCTGAAGCCCCTGTTGGTAACGGCTGCTGGGGCTGCGGGGGCTGCTGGGGCTGCGGGGGCAGTTGGGGCTGCGGGGTTCCAGGGATTAAGCTTCTGGGATGGGCCTGCTGTGGCTGAGGAGGCTGAGGCTGCGGCTCTGGAGTCTGGCTGATGCTCAGCTGCTGCTGCTGCGATTTGAGGTAGAAAATGTGAGGATAATGAGGGTGCGGCCATAAAAACTAGCAACACAGAAAACCAGAAAGACGAGCGCAGAGATGAAGGCAGCGCACATACAAACAAATAAACAGGCAAGCCCAAATGCAGAATTAAGCAGAAATAAGGAGTCCGATGGGTTGTGGGTAGGACGAGACAGTTTGAAGTAGGAAGAATGACGAGAGAAGGGGACAGCTCGGAACAAAGCCGAGTGAAGGACAAACGAGATGAAATCAAATGGGACACAAGAAGAAAGAGAAGAGGGGAAAGACAGTTAACATCCACAGAAGGACACAAGAAGAAGAACAGATGAAAGACAGTTAACATTTACAGAAGGACACAAGAAGAAAGAGAAGAGAGGAAAGACAGTTAACATCTACAGAAGTTCACAAGAAGAAAGAGAAGAGAGGAAAGACAGTTAACATCTACAGAAGTTCACAAGAAGAAAGAGAAGAGAGGAAAGACAGTTAACATCCACAGAAGGACACGAGGAGAAGGAAGTCACAACGTCCCTCTTCAGAATCCACAAGTCGTCTCGTTCATTTCATTAGTTAAAGCGTGCTGACAGTCTCTCCCTCGTCCAGGTGAATGTGGAGACTGATGCTCCGTGGTCGACTGTCTGCGTGATGCCATGAAAACAAGTCATCAGCCGAAGTGGGCGTGAGGTGTAAGGAGTTTTTACTGTATTAAGAACTGAAAAATTTGATTAAATTATTGTTGTTTATTATATATTTATTATGTAAACTCATTAGGGTTTTGCACTTATTTATAGTTGTATATTTCAGTTAAATATACTTTAAACTGTTAACAGATCATATATTAAATTTCAATTTGTAATTTTAAAAAATCAGTTTTTATTTGCATTAATTTTGTGTACTGTTTGACACGTTTAGGAACCGGTACATGTTTGTGTGATGACTCTGTGGTTAGAAGAGACAGAATTGATCGGTAGGATTCTGTAGAAGGAGAAGACACTACATATTCAATCTACTGTGAACGAGAGGGATAGAAACATGACAGGAAGGAAGAAGATGGAAAATTAAAACAGCTGTTCTGAAAAGGAAAAGCAGCCAAGCTCCCTCCCCAGGGTCTGAAAACCCCCCACGTGTCTTGTCTCAGGTGAGTGTGGGGTTTTACCTGTGGTGGGGTGGGGGTAGAGGAGGGAGGCCCGACAGGAGGCGTTGAATTCCTGCTCCCTGAACCCCCTGCCATGATCTCCTCCGTGATGTCGCGGCCGCCCTGGTTGGGGTCTCGGATACGGATCTGGGACGACAATGACACAAAGACCACACCCATAAAGCACCAAGGTCTCTGAGCCTCCATCACACTGAGGCCGAGTCATGAAATATGAATATGTATCTTCAAGTTTCTAAAACATCCATCCATCTGTCTGCCTGTCTGTCTCTGTGTCTGTCCGTCTGTGTCTGTCTGTCTGTCATTAGATAATCATGCAGGTTAAATGAAAAGTTTTATTAAAGTGTGATCTGAACTTCTCAGATACTTACTGCTTTCTTCTCCCTCTTGGCTGGTGGAGGTTGCTGTGGTGTAGGCACTATGATGGGGGGTGAGGGGGGGTACACAGTCTGTCCTGGGTAGTAAGGTGGTCCAGCTGTGGGCACGGCAGCAGGGACAGAAGGTGAGACAGGCGGGTGGTACCTGAGGGGATCTGAATGAAGAAGAGACATCGAGTTAAGCACTGACAGTGGCTGATGGGTAGTATTTACGTTTGAATGTGCTGGATGAAGGACTCACGATATGGGGCGGGGTATTCCCCTGGTCCTGGACCAGGATAGAAGGTACCAGACCCGGGGGGCTGAACAGAATACTGCTGCGGAGGCCCCACGTAGGGCGAACTGTGGCGATACTGTACGAGAAGAGTTTACAACACATCATCAGCCAAGACAAGACAGACACTGATACTGTACAATATCATGTGGAAAAATGAAAACTGTTTCCATAACATTTTTAATCAGAAAAATTCCTGAACTTTTACAGTCCCCCCCCCCCCAAAAAAAACAGTTAACATGTAAGTAACATTCTGACTTTCTGTGCAAGTGAAGAGCATTTTGTCACTGATAAAATCATTTAAATTCAGTTGTCCCTCATCAATCTGAACTCAACTATCACCTTGACAAGAATAACGTGATATCCATAACCCTCAGCAGGGGAGAAGCTCACAACTTCTCAGATTAAAAGATCAAAATAAAGCAGCAAAACACAAACATTCTGGTTCTTTGTAGACAGAACTGAAAGTGATTCTATGAATGTTGCCTCCATGACAGAGACGAGCACCTTGTGTCAGTCTGCTCAAACATCTTCTGCTACTACTCTGATAATACATATGTCAACACCTCAGATAATAACAGGTCTGTTTTTCATCTTCTGCAGCAGCAGAAATACTGTTGTATTGTTCTAATGTGAAAGTCAGACCACATTCTGTCGGAGACAATGTTTCACAGTAAGCGAGCGAGCTAATAGACAAGAAGGTGAAACCTCTTTCACTCAGAGAACGTGTCAAAGTGTGTAGTGTTTCCAAAAGAACAGAAGTCTGTTGTGTGTGAACATGTGGAAACTCCTCCAGGCATTTGAGAGGACGTGAAAACAAAAGGAAGTGGACATATTTGTTAAGCATGTGATCAATAATAGGTCGACAGAAGGGTTCCACACCTGTGGGATGTAGTACTGTGCAGCCTGTGGCGAAGGGAAGGGCATGGGAGCCATGGTCATCATGATTGGCTGGTTGGTAGGGTAGACAGCTGCGGTGGGGGTCTGCGAGCCGGGTCGGATGGACGGTGTGTTTGTTGGGATGTTGGGTCTGGCAGTCTGCATCTGAGTCCTCTGGAAAAACTGAAGGTCACAAGACATTTAGTCATTTAGTCATCGAACACACCAACAGTCACGCCAGTGAGGCACCAGTGAGAAAAACAACAACCAGCACCAGAAACTTCTCTGGACCGCTGCACTGCTGCAGAACATCCATCACATTCAAACACTCTGGTGATTTCAGGCACACATTAAAGGGCCCATATTATGCCCTCTTTTACACAAGTTGCATTGGTTTTCAGGTGTGTGAACTACATGTCTTTGCCATTCCATGTCAAAACACCTCAAGGATCAAGCCATACAGCCCCTCCTCTTTCTGTATAAACAGCTCTGTGAGACTATGGTCGATTCCAGTACTTTCCTGCTCACTCCTCGCCCCCCTCCCTTCGTGTTCCGCAAAGCTCCGCCTCGCTCCTCCCCGCGTCTGCTGCCATGACAACAGTCGCACGTAACAAGGCACATACACAACGTAGAGACCCGGGAGGCACAGAACACGTTCTCCATAATTACACACAGAGCACAAGGGGCTGGGCGATAGAACGTTAACGACATCCCGGCCGCGAGTCTAGCTCCGCCGTGAGCCGGCAGCCGCAAGCCGGCAGCCGCGACCGCCCGCCGGCAGCCGCGACCGAACGCCGCAAGCCGGGAGCCGCGACTGACCGCCGGCAGCCGGGAGCCGCCGTGACCGACCGCCGGCAGCCGCAAGCCGCGACCGACCGCCGGGAGCCGCGACCGCCGGCAGCCGCGACCGAACGCCGGCAGCCGGGAGCCGCGACCGCAAGCCGGGAGCCGCGACCGCAAGCCGGGAGCCGCGACCGCAAGCCGGGAGCCGCGATCTGTTTTTCCGCACTTCAATGGGGGAGGTGCTGCTCAGGTTGGGGGCGTGGTCGCCCCAGTAGCTGGAGTCAACTTACGTCACTTGACGCCCGGGCTGTGAACGGCTCGTCTACAGACCGTCTGCCCGATCAACCCAAACCACGAATCAACGACTCATTGTTTTCTTTTCATTCTCCGTGGGCTGGCAGATCCCCAGATGACCAAATATACGTGGAGGCAGGCTGAAGAGGTGCCTGGAGCATAATATGACCCCTTTAATACTTTGTTTCCATAAAAAGCCATAATCTCCAAGAATGACTTAACTAAACCTCTGAAACTGGGATATAATAGTGTCACTGCAGTATTATGAATGTCATGGAGAAAGCAGTGAACCTGGTCACTTTGGTCCTTTAAGCATTAATGAAATAGGTGCTCATCAGACGATTAGAGTAGCTGTAAGAAACAGCTGATTGTCTGCAGATACATTCTTTTGTTCATCAGTCATCGGTAAACACTGACGACGTACAAACTAAACTATTGACGTCTGTGGATCATGTCTCAATCAGCTTATTCAGTTTAATGGACGAGCTTTGTGTTTAATGAACAGCTCGTGAAATCTAAAGCAGGAATCTTTGACCAGAGGAAAGACCCCCTCCCCCCAGTCTGGGAAATGACCAGCTACCCTCAGACAGCCCAGTATCACAAGAAGGAATCGGTTTTCTAATCCTTTAAAAAAACACAGAAACAATCTGTGTGCTCTCAAACACTGAAGACAGAAACATTATATATGTCTTACACTTGGACACAAAAAGGAACTGAAGACAACACTCACACATGCTGTTCATCGAATTGTGCTCATCAAGGATGAATAATGAAACGGAGAAAAGTTTCTAAAAATGGAAAGTCCTACAGGACATATAGACATAACGATGACGGGGGAGGGCGGGTAAAAGGTTAGAGGTCAGGAGGATCCTCATCACGTCATGCAGGTCTGAGACTGTTACAAGGGTAAATGTTACCTGGATGGGCCTGAATCCTCCCTTCAGTAGTGACAGACAGCAGCAGGAGAGAAAAGACAATGGGACTGAAGCTCAGTACAAAAAGAACACACACACACACACACACACACACACACACACACACACACACACACACACACACACACACACACACACACACACACACACACACACACACACACACACACACACACACACACACACACACACCATATAATTTTAACCCTCCCTTAAAACATGTACACACAGATTATTGTTTAGAAATATTGAAACAGAACATGACAAACAGGAACATAACCGACAGATGATAAAGGCAGGAAACTGTCTTTGTTAAATCTGATTAGTCCAAAATAAATCCGGATGTAGGGGTTACCCCTAACCCTAACCCCCCTAACCCTGCAGGTTGAAGCGTCACCAGAGTAGAACATGAACACAAATCCCTCCTCACACTTTACTGCAGCCTGAGCCTGAGGGGCTGCAGACCCAGTGTTCTACAGACCCTCACCGCCCTGGTCGTCTTGCACAATATTTATAAAAAGGAAATTGAATGAAAACCTTTTGTTTTGAGTGTATAGCAGAGAAATAACACACTACACATCTACACACCATCATCCTCATTCAGAGTTACAGTCAAGACGGCAGGTTTGGAATCACTCAGCGCGCGCGCACGCACACACACACACACACACACACACACACACACACACACACACACACACACACACACACACACACACACACACACACACACACACACACACACACACACACACACACACACACACACACACACACACACACACACACACACACACACACACACACACAAACACACGAGTCAGTTACACTGATAAGTGGGGGAAGAAATAATGATGATGCTTGTTTGAAGACGTTTCTGAGCATCGTGTGTGTTTCAGGGACAATGGCTGTTTTCTCTGTGTGAATAAAAGGTCACTGTTCAGCTACATCTGCTTTCTGACTCCACTTCCGTGGCGGCACAAGAGATCCCAGCGCCAGTTTGTGACAGGGCATGCACTTGTGTGTGTGTATGTGTAGACACACTTTGACCCCATACCATTGACAGTCTGTTACACACAGAAGGTGAGGATGTGACCAGGGTGTGAACTACACATCAGTCCAACTCACAGTCTACATCTGGTGAGTCAGACTGATCTCAGGAAACTGCTCTGAGCATGTGGCTTGTTCAGAAAAACCTCAGGATAATTAAAACTTCTCTAACTGTCACCACGATACACACCCCAACGAGCAGGTGAGGAAGGTGACGAGAGAGGGGGAGGGGCCACAGACAGAGGGGTCAATTACCTGGTGGTGGGTTGGTCGAGGGCCCGTAGCAAACTGGAGGGTCCAGAAGGAGGAGGAGGCAGTGAAGGCAAAGCACGAGAGAAGTAAGACAAGAGACAGAAAGAAGATGAGTGATGGAGGCTCACGACGCAGCACACACCTCAGTCAGTGTGTGTGTGTGTGTGTGTGTGTGTGTGTAACAGCGGTATATTGAACATTTCACTTGATTTGAAGCAGCAGATGTTGAACAGTCCAACTTGTCAAAGGACTTCATAATAATGTCTAGTGTCCTACAAATGTAGCCATAGCAACCACAAAGGTTGAAAAAAGACTTCCTGTATGCGTCAATACAAGACAAACTCTCCATAAGAACAACAAAATCCACAAAGTGTTTCTCACCGGGCGACTCTGTGGCTGTGCATTCATTGGCTGCGTCTGGGGAGAATACACGAGAGGGGCGGAGCCAGCATTTTGTCCAGGGTTGTATGGAGGCTGTCAAACAGAAACGGAGAGGGTTGTTACAGACTGACCAGGAGCTGAGCAGCAGTCAGTCACTGGTCGTTTCAGACATTCACCCACATTTGGACTCAGGGACTTTTCCTGAGTGAGTGTGGGAATACAGGAGGAAAATGTTTGTGATCATTTCAGTTTGTGCCGACTGACCAGAACATTTATAGAAGACTAGTGAGGGTGAGGCAATGGGTCATTGGCTCACCCTCACTAGCCCTCACTGGGTCATCAGGCCGTAACGAGGAACATCTAGACGTCACAAACTTCCAAAGAAGCTGAGTCACGGAGTCAACATGCTTGTAGACGGTCGTCAGCAGCAGTGTCACATGGTTATGTGTCTGTCTGACGATGTTTATTTCTCTTCCGTTACCAGATGAATTGTGTTATTGCCCAATCCCACCTCCATCACATTGGAAACCACTGTGGTTACAGGCAGAGAAGGAAGTCTTCACACGTAGCTTCCTCCGACCATCTCAGATCTTAATGAATGAATGAATCACAGAGCTTATTGTCCTAATGTGATGGCATCGCACCAGACAAGCATCAACATGTGGAGACATGTCCTCACTCATTACTACAATATGTGTGTTAGATTCTGATGACAACATGGTGACACAGTCTGTGTCACCATGATGAAGGCATCAGAGCAATGTTGCAAAGGAATTCACAAAAAGACAAGATGCATGTCGACACCTGACTGTGACATCAGGACTGTGACATCATGACTGTGACAGATCTTGAGAGAAGTGTCGCCAAATCCATGTGAAACAGATGCGCGCACACACACACACACACACACACACACACACACACACACACACACACACACACACACACACACACACACACACACACACACACACACACACACACACACACACACACACACACACACACACACACACACACACACACACAATATAATTTTAACCCTCCCTTAAAACATGTACACACAGATTATTGTTTAGAAATATTGAAACAGAACATGACAAACAGGAACATAACCGACAGATGATAAAGGTTAGAGGTGGATGATATCAGCAGAATTAATATAAACTAATATCAACGACTGAAAAGATTTCAAATCATTATTTTAAAATTAGAGCATAAATATAAAAAGTTCATATAAGTGTTCAAATTCTTACTATATCTCTGAGTTATTCAGACAAGATCATTCTGTGACATTTGGTCCTGACGTGACGACAATAATGAACTGACTCAAAGATGAACATGCAGAGAAGATGGCGACGGACACTCACCCCTCCACCGGTCTCCCAGCCCTTAGGGTAGCGATATGGGGAAGCTGATACCTGAGAGAGCGCCGGGGAGTGGGCGTGGCCGGGCGGGGTGCCCGCCAAATTAGGGTGTCCCTTTGTGATGTCATGAGCAGTGTAAGGGGGGCCAACATGCCTGGGTACCTGTATCACAAGAAACAAAATGTCAGACTGATGGAATCCACAGGTCACTCGTCCCACAGGGGACAAATGTTACTGAGAGTAAATGCAACACTTTCCATTAAATGCTGGAAGTCGAGTCCTGACTGAGGAGAACCAATCAGGAAGCGAATGTGGGCATCTATCATTTCTTAAAGCTTCCCTCCCCACGCCCTCAGACCAACACGCAGCCAGCAACATTCAAATGTACAGAGGTCACATCAGTTGAATTGTACCACGAGTATACCACGAGTAGATGAGGCTGAGTCACGTGACCAATCAGGACGTTCAAATGACTCCATTTGAGGAGCTTGAAAAATCTGGAGCAGTGGACTGCCGACGTACAACCGAGCAAAGGTGATTTAAAAAGTAAAACCTGGACGTAGCCTCAGTCTGCAGTGTGGCTACTGCGGCTGCTGTGGGCCGGCACCACTGCAGGCCGACACTGGGGAATGAGGCAGGACACTGCAGAAAGAAAGACAGGAGGCACCTTTCCTCTCCAGGGCTGTTCTCTGATAGAACATGTTCTCCCTCTGACGGAGGGACATGTTCTCCCTCTGACGGAACTGTTCTCCCTCCGACGGAACTGTTCTCCCTCTGACGGTGGGACATGTTCTCCCTCCGACAGAGATGTTCTCCCTCTGACGGAGATGTTCTACCTCTGACGGAGATGTTCTCCCTCTGACAGTGGGACATGTTCTACCTCTGACGGTGGGACATGTTCTCCCTCTGACGGTGGGACATGTTCTACCTCTGACGGTGGGACATGTTCTACCTCTGTAGGAACTGTTCTCACTCTGACGGTGGGACATGTTCTATCTCTGACGGTGGGAAATGTTCTCCCTCTGACGGAACTGTTCTATCTCTGACGGTGGGACATGTTCTACCTCTGACGGTGGGACATGTTCTACCTCTGACGGTGGGACATGTTCTACCTCTGTAGGAACTGTTCTCACTCTGACGGTGGGACATGTTCTCCCTCTGACGGTGGGAAATGTTCTCCCTCTGACGGAACTGTTCTATCTCTGACGGTGGGACATGTTCTACCTCTGACAGTGGGACATGTTCTACCTCTGACGGTGGGACATGTTCTACCTCTGACGGTGGGACATGTTCTACCTCTGTAGGAACTGTTCTATCTCTGACGGTGGGACATGTTCTACCTCTGACGGTGGGACATGTTCTACCTCTGACGGAACTGTTCTACCTCTGACGGTGGGACATGTTCTACCTCTGACGGAACTGTTCTACCTCTGACGGTGGGACAAGTTCTATCTCTGACGGAACTGTTCTATCTCTGACGGTGGGACATGTTCTACCTCTGACGGTGGGACATGTTCTCCCTCCGACGGAAGTGTTCTCCCTCTGACGGAACTGTTCTCCCTCTGACGGAACGTGTTCTCCCTCTGACAGAACAGAGCTGGACCTTTAGAGCTTTAAAAGCTCCTTCACACAGATACATATATATCTATATAATATTGACATGCTCTGTGCCTGTAGGACCAAGCTGCTCTGCATGGCCCACTTCCCTCAGATGACCTGGGATAAAGCAACTAATCTAGCTGCTGTTGCCAGGGGAGGAGCCTGCTCTGCTTCAGGCAACTGACTGATTCTGAGGACATCCACAGTGATGGTGGGGGAGGGGAGGCCAGCGGCTGTATAGAGGCTGTGCATGAGGGAAGGGGGGAAAACGAAAGTGTGCAAAACAAGGATCCACTGCACAGAAAACAAGTTTGGTTCCACGGTTTCTTTCCACGGTGTCGTCATTGTTGCAGCCTCTACACCAAACATGAACCTTCACAGCTGGAACATCTCATAAAACCTGCGTGGTCCAGGACAGTTGTGTTACACCAGATAAATGAACTCCCTCTCTGATGTCCAATCATTTAAATCCAGACATTACAGAAATAAAATGACCATCAGGGAACAAACACACAGGCCACGACAATGTCAGGATCGAAACAGAACAACAACTGAATTTATTTATGTTGTCAAGTGAAAACATGAATCAATATTCTTCTCATCCCAGAGTTAAACATTGATTGACATGATGAAAAAAGATGGATCATCACTAATCAGCTGAACGAATCACTGCCCTGCAGGTAGACATACTTCCTGACTGTCTCATCAGAGGAGAAGACCAGATTCTCTCTTCATCGCCTGTTGATGCTCCGAGCAGGTTCCAATAAAAACTGAGACAGAAATCTGACAGAGGAAGAGTCGGTGAATGGAAGCTCAGACCTCAAGTCTCCTTCTGATAAAATACACCCATCTGCTCGAACTTTTTACAACAAAGAGTTGTTCTATCATTCACAATGTTCAAATGATGAAGTATGAAAAGTCATTAAAGGAAGAGTGAGTAGTTCTGTTGCCAGTTATCTTGCAAGATACCAAACACTGCAATAAATCTTTAATAAAGGTTATAGAGTCTGTGGCACGAGTCAGAGACAGTCAAACTAAATACGTTAATGAACATGCCCACACATTTATCAGAATGTTTTTTTAATGGCTATAATTTTATTTTATTAATATCATTGAGTCAAACATCTCCAAATTATGAAAGACTGTATCGATAAGCTCCGACGTTATCGGTGCTGCAGACTACCGCTACTCATCCCTAGACATTTGTACCTTCGTGAAATACTTAATCTACACAAGGCTATCAATCCACTTCATCTTTTTCATGGATTTGATTCCAACACACTAGATTAGTGTTCGACCGATTTATCGGCCGGCCGATAGTATCGGCCAATGTTTGCGTTTTTTACGTGTATCGGCATCGGCCGATGCGCGGCTGCTACATTCGCCGATAGTTTTTTTTGGGAGGGCAGATCCGGTCGCTCTCTCTGGAACCATGTACCCAGCGCCGTCGTGGTGCCTCTGCCCTAGGCTGCTGTGCTGCACACCCGCCGGGTACCCAACTCTCCCTTCTCCTCCGGAGAGCGGGAGGGGGATTCAATGTCTCCCACCCCGCTCTGCCGCTGGCTCCGGCCGGCTTAGTCGTGGGTCGCGGTGGACGGAGCGCGCGGTGGGTTTGTGTCTTTCTCCAAACCCTTTGCCTCGTGGAAATTTACTTTTTAATCTCGGGGGCCGCCGCCGCCGGACGGGCGCGAGGCTCGTGGTTGCTGTTTTACGCATCCTCCTCGTCCTCGCGCTCTCTCTGCTCGTCGGCTGGCTCGTCTCCCCCCGTACCCTCCTTCTCATCCCCGCATTCCCCCTCTCTGCTTCTGCAGGCTGGGACTGGCAGCGCCCCCCGTCGGGCCCCGCACAGAGTCGGGCGCGGCTGCCGCAGGCTTTGCGGAGGGGATCCTGTTCGCGAGTGGACGAGTCCCGGTGCGGTGGGAACTCCCGAGATGCTCCAGAGCGATGTGAGCCTCGTCTCCCTCTACCCAGGGAGGCGAGCCACGGCCTTGGCCATAACCCCACTTTGACTAAGACCTCAGATCAGAGGAGACAACCCGCTGAATTTAATTATATTTAACTATTAAATTGAGGGAGCAAAAGTAGTATCAGCTCCAAATATCGGCTCAAGAAATTCGGCAGTCCGTATCGGTGATCAGCTAAGGCTGATGGAAAAAAAAATCTGTATCGGCATCGGCCCTAAAAATCTGTATCGGTCAATCCCTACACTAGATACGATCGTCCGGTGATGGCTGAACACGTGGGATTCGTTAACCAAAACTCTCAAGAAGCGTCTGGTGGCTCGACAGGTAAGATTCCAACCATATTTTACACATTGATATATGAGCTCTGTTGAATCTTAATGTGGTCTTGTATGTAAGAAACGTTCAGGACAAACTGACTTAACTCTGCAGAACATGTTTGATTCTCCAGCTCTGATTCAGATCCAGAGGGCTTCCCTCGAACTCAAAGAGCACAGCTAGATCCCCCAACCACCCCGCCCAAACTGCCCCATCGGAGAGTACACCATGTACCTTCACCCGTCTGCAGGAGTCAGAGGGAAAACATGAAATGGATTTTGGTCTACTTCGGGCAAGGGGGGAGACGGTGCAGAAGACTAGACAACTGGTCACGCCTAACACAGGCAGAGCAAAGGTACAAACTTCCAGACTTTCAATATTAATTATCTTTATGGTTTGATAATAAAAAGACAAAGAAAGAACCTGTGACACTCTGGGGCTTTATGAACCAATTGATAATGACTCACATAGATCAGATGTTAGGAATGTGACAGATATCAGGAGGCCTGTGGTTCCTGCTGGAGCAGTTTCTTCCTTTCATCATAATCAGGCCTCACTTTCCCTAAGTCCTCTTCCTTTACTCCGCTCTCGCCCGCGGGGTCCATCATCTCCCGCGGCCCCCTGCCAGCACCGACAACACAAGAGGGAGCGTGGGAGGGGGGTCCTTTAGAGAGAGAGGGCCGAGATTCAAAAAGCTGAAGCCCAGAAGGAAGTATTATCTGCTTCATCGCCACTCACAGGACATTAGGAGTAATGAGAGGCTCGGTGTCGTCACAGGTGAGAAGGAGGAACAAGACCCCTAAGTCAGTCAGTGAGGAGTTAGCCAATGACTGATGAGCGTTCACACCGGAAGTGACGCAAAATATTCGTGTGAGTAGATTAAATACAAAGTCAATACAAAGACATGACGAGACACAAATTCCGCGTCACTCGCCATGAGAATAGCACCAAGAAGCAAGTCGAGATTAAAACAATAAAGTAGATATTCCTGTGACGTCTTGACACGATAGCCATTTAGCATTGAGATCCTCCCACCGCCACTGACGTCGGACGTCCTGTCATCAGACATCCTGTCGTCGAACGACCCGTCTTCGTATCAAAAATGGAGAATCACTATTAACACGAGTTGCTATTTGTACCGGTGGAGTAGGAGAAAGTGAACGAGGAAGTTGTAGCTTTAGCCTCAGGTAGCACAACCGCTTGGTGTGGTTTCACCATCAGGTAAACAGGTCGTGGTGTGTGTGTGTGTGTGTGTGTGTGTGTGTGTGTGTGTGTGTGTGTGTGTGTGTGTGTGTGTGTGTGTGTGTGTGTGTGTGTGTGTGTGTGTGTGTGTGTGTGTATTCAGAGGAGGTTTGTTGGAGATAGAAGGAAGAACAGGCAAATATTCGCATTATTCCCACGAATAAGCGGAAATGTTCCAGCGACCAAACTCAGATACTCGCTCGAGTAAAGAGTTGTGAATGCACCATATTCAAGATGTGTAAATGTCATTTAGTGTGTCTTCTTCAACAGTCCTCCATGCTGGCTCATGACCACTCAGCAGTTTATTTATAACATCCCACAGTGAGAATGTCTTCTCATGCAGGCTGCACACACCGGAAATACACAACTCCTGTGCTGTGTGACCTCCAGCTGGTACATACATGACAGAGCTGCACCTCATAACTGTTCCTGGCTCAAAGGTTACATTTGATTTCTTCACTGGCAAATGCCTTCATTCTTTTGTCCAAACAGAAACACAAGTCCTGAGGACAAAGAAGGAAGTTATGGGACAGAAAGTCACGGGCGCCCAGAGAGGAGCAGGCTTCTCTCAGCTGGGCCGGCAGTGGGACAACATGGGCAATGGGGGATGGAAGGAAACGAGGGAGGGCTCAAGGCGCCTGGGTGACCTGGGTCTTTGTTGGCAGATGGTGGGAAGCGCCACCTTGGCCTCTCGCTCTGAATGTTAAGCAGCACTACCATTGTCTGGCAAGTGCAGCAGCAGATACATGCGCTTGGTGTTTCCCTGGCAACAGGAACAGAAACAAACACGCCTCACCATTCTCTGAAACGCTGAGCATCTTAGGACTACATCACCACGCCAACATCCTCCAAATGGGAATTCCCATTGAGCAGAAGCCCAGACGAAGGAACGCTGCTGACCTCTGACCTCTATCAGACGTGTCTGTTCCTGTAGCCAGTCAAGTGCTGAGGTCACTGGCATTGTGACGAGGACAATTTTACCTTTCATATAAATTCAATCATTGGATGTTGGTACAATTTATTCGTACTGTTAACTCCACACAGACTGATCAGGTGATTATGTAACGCAAGAATAAATCATACTTTGTTATGCTGAAAGACATTCCACATTATGATATAATTGCAAAGTACAGAATCCCCAAATTACCACATAACTGAAAGAACACAATGTCAGAGTCAACAGATATGATTAAATTTCATAAAAGAATGATTGATTGAGGTTCACTGTGCTGGACTGAACTGACAGAGGTGTTACTGTCACAGGTGTGAATACATCATTTCATATTCACCAAACAGAGATGGATGGAATTCATTAATAGTCTTCATGATATGATCTAGATTGTGTCAAACTGAAGCTGAGGCGAACACATAGTTGAAATATTTGACATCATAAAGACATTTGTTAAGTAAGCAGAGAAGGTGGAGTTCTACTTTAGATCAGAGCTGAAAGTTCGTTCATCAAATGTGTCAGAGGTCATGGCACAACAAAGACTCATCTATCTCACACAAGTCAAACTAAATACCTCAGCACACTGTAAGAGAGGGGCTTCATACCCCCTGCCATAACCAGCTACATACTGCCCCTGTCAGATGTCAGGGAGACAGGGAGACGGGTTTCTGTGGTCGTGGGAGACGGGTTTCTGTGGTCGTGGGAGCGGGTGTCTGTGGTCGTGGGAGAAGGGTGTCTGTGGTCGTGGGAGCGGGTGTCTGTGGTCGTGTGGTCGTGGGAGACGGGTGTCTGTGGTCCTGGGAGACGGGTGTCTGTGGTCCTGGGAGACGGGTTTCTGTGGTCGTGGGAGCGGGTGTCTGTGGTCCTGGGAGACGGGGAGACGGATGTCTGTGGTCCTGGGAGACGGGTGTCTGTGGTCCTGGGAGACGGGTTTCTGTGGTCGTGGGAGCGGGTGTCTGTGGTCGTTTGGTCGTGGGAGACGGGTGTCTGTGGTCCTGGGAGACAGGTTTCTGTGGTCGTGGGAGACGCGTCTGTTGTCCTGGGAGACGGGTTTCTGTGGTCGTGGGAGCGGGTGTCTGTGGTCGTTTGGTCGTGGGAGACGGGTGTCTGTGGTCCTGGGAGACAGGTTTCTGTGGTCGTGGGAGGCGCGTCTGTTGTCCTGGGAGACAGGTTTCTGTGGTCGTGGAAGCGGGTGTGTGTGGTCGTGGGAGACGGGGAGACGGATGTCTGTGGTCCTGGGAGAAGGGTGTCTGTGGTCGTGGGAGACGGGGAGACAGGTGTCTGTGGTCCTGGAAGACGGGGAGACAGATGTCTGTGGTCCAGGCAGAAGGGTGTCTGTGGTTGTCTGCTACCTCTGGGGGAACTCACAGGGGAGGGGGTTCTGTGGCAGTGACAACATGACTCGGGAATAAGTCCGGTGTGAGTCTGTGTGTGAGTCTGTGTGTGTGTCTGTCCAGTGTGAGTCTGTGTGTGTGTCCGGTGTGAGTCTGTGTGTGTCAGTCCGGTGTCAGTCCGGTGTCATTCCGGTGTGAGTCTGTGTGTGTCAGTCCAGTGTGTGTCCGGTGTGAGTCTGTGTGTGTGTCAGTCCAGTGTGTGTCCGTTGTGAGTCTGTGTGTGTCAGTCCAGTGTGTGTCCGGTGTGAGTCTGTGTGTGTGTCCAGTGTGAGTCTGTGTGTGTGTCAGTCCGGTGTGAGTCTGTGTGTGTGTCCGGTGTGAGTCTGTGTGTGTCCAGTGTCTGTCCGGTGTGAGTCTGTGAGTGTGTGTCTGGTGTCAGTCCGGTGTGAGTCTGTGTGTGTGTCTCCGGTGTCTGTCCGGTGTCAGTCCTTAGTGAGTCTGTGTGTGTGTCTCCCGTGTCTGTCCGGTGTGTGTCCGGTGTGAGTCTGTGTGTGTGTCCGGTGTGAGTCTGTGTGTGTGTCAGTCCGGTGTGAGTCTGTGTGTGTGTCCGGTGTCATTCCGGTGTGAGTCTGTGTGTCCAGTGTCTGTCCGGTGTGAGTCTGTGAGTGTGTGTCTGGTGTCAGTCCGGTGTGAGTCTGTGTGTGTGTCTCCGGTGTCTGTCCGGTGTCAGTCCGGTGTGAGTCTGTGTGTGTGTCCGGTGTGAGTCCGGTGTGAGTATGTGTGTGTGTCAGTCCGGTGTGTGTCCGTAGTGAGATGAAGTGAGTCTTAAGTGTGTCCGGTGTGAGTCTTAAGTGTGTCCGGTGTGAGTCCGGTGTCAGTGAGTCCGGTGTCAGTGTGTCCGGTGTCAGTGTGTCCGGTGTGAGTCCGGTGTCAGTGTGTCCAGTGTGAGTCCGGTGTCAGTGAGTCCGGTGTCAGTGTGTCCGGTGTCAGTGTGTCCGGTGTCAGTCCGGTGTGTGTCCGGTGTGAGTGTGTCCGGTGTCAGTCCGGTGTGAGTCCGGTGTCAGTGTGTCCAGTGTGAGTCCGGTGTGAGTCCGGTGTCAGTGTGAGTCCGGTGTGTGTGTCCGGTGTGAGTCCGGTGGGGGTCTGGTGTCAGTCCGGTGTGAGTCAAGTGTGTTTGTGTGTCCGGTGTCAGTCCGGTGTGTGTGTGTGTCCGGTGTGAGTCCGTAGTCAGTCTGTGTCAGTCCGTAGTCAGTCTGTGTGAGTCCGTAGTCAGTCTGGTGTGAGTCCGGTGTCAGTCTGTGTCAGTCGGTGTGAGTCCGTAGTCAGTCTGTGTCAGTCCGGTGTGAGTCCGGTGTCAGTCCGTAGTCAGTCTGTGTCAGTCCGTAGTCAGTCTGTGTCAGTCGGTGTGAGTCCGTAGTCAGTCTGTGTCAGTCTCTGTCAGTCCGGTGTGGGTCCGTAGTCAGTCGGTGTGAGTCCGGTGTCAGACGGTGTGAGTCGGGTGTCAGTCCGGTGTGGGTGTGGGTGTGTGTGTGTGTGTCCGGTGTGAGTCTGTGTCAATCGGTGTGAGTCCGGTGTCAGTCCGTAGTGAGTCTGTGTCAGTCGGTGTGAGTCCGGTGTCAGTCCGGTGTCAGTCCGGTGTGAGTCTGTGTCAGTCGGTGCGAGTCCGGTGTCAGTCTGTGTCAGGCGGTGTGAGTCCGGTGTCAGTCTGTGTCAGGCGGTGTGAGTCCGTAGTCAGTCTGTGTCAGTCTCTGTCAGTCCGGTGTGAGTCCGTAGTCAGTCTGTGTCAGTCCGGTGTGAGTCCGGTGTCAGTCCGGTGAGAGTCGGGTGTGAGTCCGTAGTCAGTCTGTGTCAGTCCGCTGTGAGTCCGGTGTCAGTCTGTGTCAGTCGGTGTGAGTCCGTAGTCAGTCTGTGTCAGTCTCTGTCAGTCCGGTGTGAGTCCGTAGTCAGTCTGTGTCAGTCCGGTGTGAGTCCGGTGTCAGTCCGGTGTGAGTCCGTAGTCAGTCTGTGTCAGTCCGGTGTCAGTCCGGTGTGAGTCGGGTGTGAGTCCGTAGTCAGTCTGTGTCAGTCTGTGTCAGTCCGCTGTGAGTCCGGTGTGAGTCCGTAGTCAGTCTGTGTCAGTCTCTGTCAGTCTCTGTCAGTCCGGTGTGAGTCCGTAGTCAGTCTGTGTCAGTCTCTGTCAGTCCGGTGTGAGTCCGTTGTCAGTCCGGTGTGAGTCCGTAGTCAGTCTGTGTCAGTCCGGTGTGAGTCCGGTGTCAGTCCGGTGTGAGTCCGTAGTCAGTCTGTGTCAGTCCGGTGTCAGTCCGGTGTGAGTCGGGTGTGAGTCCGTAGTCAGTCTGTGTCAGTCTGTGTCAGTCCGCTGTGAGTCCGGTGTCAGTCCGGTGTGAGTCGGGTGTCAGTCGGTGTGAGTCCGGTGTGAGTCGGGTGTCAGTCGGTGTGAGTCCGGTGTGAGTCCGTAGTCAGTCTGTGTCAGTCTGTGTCAGTCCGCTGTGAGTCCGGTGTCAGTCCGGTGTGAGTCGGGTGTCAGTCGGTGTGAGTCCGGTGTGAGTCCGTTGTCAGTCCGGTGTGAGTCCGTAGTCAGTCTGTGTCAGTCCGGTGTGAGTCCGGTGTCAGTCCGGTGTGAGTCCGTAGTCAGTCTGTGTCAGTCCGGTGTCAGTCCGGTGTGAGTCGGGTGTGAGTCCGTAGTCAGTCTGTGTCAGTCTGTGTCAGTCCGCTGTGAGTCCGGTGTCAGTCCGGTGTGAGTCGGGTGTCAGTCGGTGTGAGTCCGGTGTGAGTCGGGTGTCAGTCGGTGTGAGTCCGGTGTGAGTCCGTAGTCAGTCTGTGTCAGTCTGTGTCAGTCCGCTGTGAGTCCGGTGTCAGTCCGGTGTGAGTCGGGTGTCAGTCGGTGTGAGTCCGGTGTGAGTCGGGTGTGAGTCCGGTCCACAGGCTCATGAACCTTTAGCCGGCAGCGGTGAACAAAGCCGGTGCAGCCTGTGACTCCCCGGTGACGGATCTTTCTGATGAAACATATTGTTTCCTCGTGTATGATTATTAATAAACACCACCACAGTCACGTGACACTGATGTTCGATCACACGCGAGAAGAGTCGCGACACCAGAACCTGCGCCGGTCCGTTAGCTTCAGGAGCTAATGCTAGCACCGAGGGATCGTCCCTCCAGCTGCTCGACGCTCACAACAGAAGAAGAGTTTACTCACATGAGGGGAAGCGAAGTGTTTCACATCACACGCCATCGTCATGTAGCCCAGCGTCAGCGGGAACTGCGGCCCGGAGCCGGGCGGGGCGGAGGGGGCTCCGGGCGGCAGGGACACGGAGGTCAGGGTGGCCCGCAGCTGGCTCGCCGGAGAGGGGCCGCCCCCGGGGCCGCTCGCTGCCACCGCCGCTTGCTTCGGAACCACTTTCGGCGGCAAACTCATTGTAAAAGATGAAGAAATCAATCGAACGCGAAGAAACCGTGAAGAACGACGCCTAGCGCGCGCGTCGGAGCAGGCCCCGGACCAGGCCCCGGACCAGGCCCCGGACCCCGGGCGGAGCGGCGGCTGCGGGACAGCGGAGCTCGAGTAGCAACACGAACGTCTTGTTTCATGGAAAGTCTCCGTCCGGATCAGCTGTTCATGGTTGAGCCTCCTCGACCGTCCGGAAGCTCCGGATCCGGCCCGGGTCGCTTCTTAGTGAAGGAAGTGTTGTGCGATGGCTCCTCTACCTCTTCTTCTGCACCAGGCTGGTTTCCATCGTCTCTTCCTCAGAGCAGACACTTCGCCAACATGGCGCTGCGGCCGATCCACCGTCAGTCCGGGCAGGACGGGTGATTCGACACTTGTCGGCCAGTTACGGAATCGCTCGGCGAATCAACCGACACGAAATCAAGACGAATCAAACAAACGCCCAGAGTTGGTTCACGTTCACAATCGATTTGTGTCATTTAAAAGACAAGTCGACAACTTGTTTCACATGATAAGAGTCGGAATATAAAACATGTGATTGATAAAAAAAAAATCACATTGAGGCGTAATAATGACTGTGAAATATCAAATTATTCATTTGATGTTTCACTGTCATTGTTTTCGTTGATTAGTGAATATGATTCATAAAGATCATATTCACTAATCCGCGCCTTGTTCTCTGCACCAGCAGCGAACTGTAACCGACTCGTGTGCACGTTGCGCCATCTACCGGCCGTTCAGCGGCTCTGCAGCATTCTGCGATTGGACGTTTCTGTAGTTGGTTAATAAATAAATAAATAATCTGTAATGATGTGAATCTGATCAACACGTGTCTGTAAACAAACAAACAAACAAACACGAGACCAAGATTTTTTTAAAGGTCCCATATTCACCTGTCTGGTGTTTTTATTTAACGTTTTGATCCTTAAGAAGATATTTGTTTTATTTCAATATGGTTTTGTATCTTTTTAAGGAGCTGGGCCTGTCTGTTTTTCTGAGTGACACACATCCAGGCCAACCAGCTCCTTTGTTCACCGGCTCTGACCGTGTTGTCCTGTCGCGAGGATCTTCTGCCCTGGAGGAACTATCTCCCTGAACCCGACGACCCAACAAGTCATCGGTACCCGGTGTGACTGTGACTGCTGACATCTTGACATCACCGCGGACTGGACAAGAACACCGGTGTCTCTGCCCCAGCAGCAGCTCCACGTCGCGGGGCGTGCCCGACACCGGTTACCAATGAATTTTGCAAAGGTAAAATAATTCAGAGTTAGTTCTGGTGTCTTGTATTAATATCTTTATAAATCCTGGTCAATTATGTTGTTGATCAGTAACAGAATGTTGGAGAGCGCTGGAGGCTGAAGACACACTCCTGAATGTAAACTGTGTATTTGTCTGTTTATTGACCGTTTTGAAACGTTATCTATACTTACAGACCCGAGACCTTATTTATTATGAAAAAAGCCAGGAAATCTCAATTTTGACAATATGGGCCCTTTTATTATACAAAATAAAGTCTCGCTCATTAAAACATTCATGGCTTTGCCAACATCTCTTTAAGATTTGACAACATTTGACAGCAAAATGTGTCTGGAACACTTCAATGATTCAATATTCATATTTATACCTGTTCTTAATAAACTGCTTTAAAACTGTACACATGTGAACCAGTTTCATCTTCCACCAAGTTAAAAAGTCTTCACTGTCATAAAAAGAAAAAATCATGGCCATTAATAAAATACAATGAGCTTGAAGTGTTGCAGATGGAAACACAGTGAAGCAGCTTGACAGTGGTTCCCTGTGAGTGGGTTTCCAGTGTTCTACGGGCACAGACGTATCCACATCACATTCAGAGTCCTCGTGGAAAAGCATTGAAGGTTGAAATCCTTCATCCAGAGCGGACGACAGTGCGTCAGTGGTTCTCTCGTTCTCCGTCCAGAGAGACGTTGCCAGTGTCTCGCTAAATATCCCAACAATGTCCATTTCACTCCTCGATGATAAACATCACCACAGCTCACACTTGTGTTGTGGGTTCATGGGAGCATCAGATTTGCAGCCAAAGTGCTCTGAGAACTCCTGTGAGTTGGAGATGGTGCCGATGACTCTGAATCTTGATGGACTGTGTGGATCTGTGATCACGCCTTCGTGTGAGCTCTCTGGCGTCCTGACGGCGCACCACACCTTAGAGGTAATGAAGAATAATCAGACAATATGTTTGTGTTTCTATTGAGCATCATAGAGAGATGAGAGACTGGCCTGATTTTTTTCATTGGAAAACTTTCTGTCCATGATACACTGATTTATTTTCATTCTGTCAAAAATATGGTTTTTTTTCTTGTTCCTTGACTGTGCACGGTGACACTTATTTTTTTTTAATCCAGAGTAAACATTTGTCAGCTAATCACAGTCCAGTGTGCAACTTATACAAACATCCACTTTACGAACACAGACATTTTGTGTCCAGCAGTTAAACACTGAAAACTCTTTTTCACATCAGGTTATTATAGCAAGGAAAATATTTTAAAGTCCTAAAACATGTCTGACTGTGGACAGAAGCTGAAGTGATGTGGTGAAAACGGAGGTCGACAGCACAATTAAGTCAAGAGAAGAAAAAGAAGAAGAAACTGCGTCTGATACAAACCTGTGCAAATCCAACAAAGAACAGCTGATGGTTGGTCATCCCCAGGGCCGGCAGCGTGGCCTCCTCGCCGTTCTTCTTGATCCAGTTCACATACGCCTTCCAAGAAACAAATGATCATGTTACACAATGTTATTCCTACAATTCACATGACATTAAATGTGGGACACGTTCACTCATCTGCTTCACAACCTGTGACATGGACAGAATGTGTGTGAAGAAGTAACCAGAGGCCGAGGTCACATGACACCTCACTGTCAACACAACCTTCACAAGACGACCCACAACTGCCTCAAACCATTCATCTGTGATCAGTGTGAAAGATTCATGACCTGGTAAAAATGTCATCTGACAACGTTGCCTAGGTAACAAAGGGGTAAAGCCATAAACTTTCCATGATAATCAGATTTCTCTCATGCACCTGCATCAGTGACAGACGGACACACGGAACTCATCAAGGTGATTTCCACTCACTGACCTTGTAGGCGGCTTTGAGTCCACCGTTGTCGGCGATGTTCTCTCCCAGCGTGTGTCGTCCGTTCAGAGGCTCCTGGTTGATGCTGTAGTTTCCGTACTGCTCCACCATGCACTGTGTCTGCTTCTTGAAGGCCTCAACCGACGAGTTCTTCCACCAGGGACGCAGGTTTCCATCCTTGTCATATTCCCTCCCTGTTTGAATCACACAGTGAAATGTAACTTGTTTCATTAAACACCAGTGTTAAAAACTGTCATCTTCTGAAATGTAAATAGTTTAAAAAGAAAGTTATCGACCGACCCTGGTCATCAAACGCATGCGTCAGCTCGTGTCCCATGACGACACCGATTCCACCAAAGTTCAGAGCTCTGGAGAAATGTTTTAGATATGAAAACTTATTATAATAGTCTTATATTTAATACAAAGCTGCCGTCCAGACTTCACAGACTCTGTCTTTTCAAGCCTGCCTGGAAACAGTGGACATTGAAACCTCCCACTACAACGTGGTCATGAATCCTAACACACGTGTCATTTTTACATGTAACTGATGGATTTTGTTTTGTGTGAAAACTATAACACATTCAGCTTCTGAAGACAGTTTGCATTAGACAAGTCCAGTGAGAAGCTCTCACAGTTAAAGTGTTTAGCACAGACTTCTTTGTTTCGTTAACTGACCAGCAGAGGGATAGAAACAAAATCCAGGAATTTTGAATTTATGGATTTTCTCCCCAATCAGATGAGGAGCAAACAGAAGGAATGGTGAGTTCAACTGTGAGATATGTTGTATGACAAGTTTCATCACACTTCATCTCTTTAATAAGGTTGAAACATACTTGGGCCACGATCGACTGTAGAACGGAGCCTGGAGGATTCCAGCCGGCAGAACCATCTCGTTCTTGGTCGGGTTGTAATAAGCATTGACAGTCGGCGGCGTCATGCTCCACCTGCAGGCAGACGACGGTTACAACACCCTGAGGATCTGGATTCTGTCTGGTCTCATGTGGCAGGAGGACCACAGATCAGAGGTCCTGGTCGCCCCCCCCATCCTCTTCCTCCTCCCCCCGGTCATCATCCTCTTCCTCCTCCCGCCGATCCTCATCCTCCTCCCCCCTGGTCCTCATCCCCTCCCCCCTGGTCATCATCCTCTTCCTCCTCCCGCTGATCCTCATCCTCCTCCCCCCAATCCTCTTCCTCTTCCCCCCTGGTCCTCATCCCCTCCCCCAGTCTTTACTCCCCCTTGATCCTCCTCCTCCCCCCTGTTCAGCCTCCACCTCCCCCTGGTCCTCCCCCCCTGGTCATCATCCTCTTCCCTCTCCTGCCGATCCTCATCCTCCTCCCCCCATTCCCCCCCCCCCGGTCCTCATCCCCTCCCCCAGTCTTTACTCCCCCCCGATCCTCCTCCTCCTCCTCCCTTCTCCTCTTCCCCCCTGATCCCCCCCCGATCCTCTTCCTCCTCCTCCCTGATCCTCCTCCTCCTCCCTGATCCTCCCTGATCCTCCTCCTCCTCCTCCCTGATCCTCTTCCTCCTCCTCCCCGATCCTCCTCCTCCTCCTCCTCCCCCCGATCCTCTTCCTCCTCCTCCCTGATCCTCCTCCTCCTCCTCCCCCCTGATCCTCCTCCTCTTCCCCCCTGATCCACCTCCTCCCCCCCGATCCTCTTCCTCCTCCTCCCTGATCCTCCTCCTCCTCCCCCCGATCCTCTTTGTCCTCTTCCTCCTCCTCCTCCCTGATCCTCCTCCTCCTCCTCCTCTTCCCCCCTGATCCTCCTCCTCCCCCCCGATCCTCATCAGAGACAAGGATGGTGTCAGTTGGTTGCCAGGGAACCTTTGTGAATTGAGTCGGTTTAATGGGAACGTAACTTACTGGTTTCTGTTGGGAGTTTTCCTCAGCTGGTCGGCCGTCACTCTGGCTGAGAAGTTGTAGTACTGCATGACGTTCTGGAAGTAGAATTCGGACACCACCTCGAACTAAAGGAGAAAGGTTCAGTGTTCAGTCTGGAATATGATTAGGACAAACAC
>NC_061520.1:152500-235000 GCF_022379125.1 Scophthalmus maximus
GGTGCGAGCCTAGTGAGTATCTGGGTCCAATTCAAGTTAACCAGACTTTCTCTCATTTCTTCAGTGGAGGCTGAGGGACGAGTCAGTCAGGGTTTACTGAGTGGGGTCTTCTGGCTCTACTAGTATAGTTGGTAGTTATTACTGACAAAAGAATTTCTCCATAACTGGATGTTTGGAAAGGACGTTTTGAATGAATTTGACGTTGCGGAGGATGTAGTGTGAAGGCTCTTCTCAGCTGTCAGTTTCTGTGCAGTCTGCCGTGTGTCAAACTGTCAAACTGTCACTGCACACTACTCTTTACTTTGGTTGTAATCTGGAAGATAAATTGTTTTTGATTTGAATGAAAGGAAAAAGGAATCAATGTTGAAAATGAAAAGGCCCTTGAAGCAGATCCCAGCTGTTGGTCAGCGAGTATTAGTTTGCAGCTTCCTTCAGACTAAACCTGGAGGTTGAGAGTCGACCTTTAACCTTTATCTCAAACTATTTCTCTGTCTTGCTTCAGTTCCTTCATCGAAAGATCTCCGTCTCCCTAAAGTATGAAAACATTCACAGCAGGATCTTTCACCCACCTTTTCTTTTGCTGCTCTCTTTGTTTCCGAGTCCATCCAGCCCACAGATTTCAGACCGTCCTCAAACGCCCATTTAATTTCAGCGACCATACTTTCAGCCTGAAGCACAGAGGAGACAGAGAAGTCAGGAGTGCATCGCCTCACACAGCAGGAGCAGCTGTTGGGAGAGAGGGACTTTTGAAAAACTCACAATGGCCTTGCTGTCCTCAGGAAAGGTGTCTTTAACAAACATAGCTCCAAGAGCAAAGCCCAGGGCGCTGTCGGTGTCGCTGACGCACAGCTTCCATCGAGGAGTGCAGCTCTGTGATATCACATCAACACACGTTTACATCCTCAGGTTTCATTACACTGTTAGATTTCATGACATCTAATCGGAATGTGGGTTTTGACCCCTGTTGTCTGCTCCTGTTACTCACTTCCTATATTTCACAGAATGAACGTGACTAACTCAGATGAACGTGACAGGACTTTCTGCCTGTGAAGCCCATAGACGTTTATAACAAGTGAAACTGAAGCCTGTATTCTCTGGAATGACTAGCGTGTATACAGTGTGATTGACAGCTTGTACCTTCCAATCGGTCCAATTATATCAGCAAAGAAAAATTGCTGAATCATATCTGCAACATTGACTATGACTGTCTGTTGAAATATGTCTCAAAGCTCAGTGTTCAGTAGGACACTGAGGAGGATCCATTGTGCATCTTGAGAAACTCACGACCTCAGTGGCCTGTTGTTCCTCTGAAGGAACCACTGGTGGGTTTTGTAGATAAAATGGCAACAACAGGAAAATCCCACATGCCAACTCTTGGACAATTCACAAAAAACACTGAAGCTGCAGTGAGACGACCACAGGACCACAAGCGTTTAAAGTATTTAGCTTATCTCACATACACACAACTTGTTCTCAGACTGTTGGTAAAAAAGGTCCGTATATGGCAAAGTCATTATCGGGCGAAGGGAAGGACGAGGACAAATAAAGCTGCATGTATACGTAGATAAGGAACAAGGTCGCAGTGAGGAAACGGTTCTGAGCAAGTTGTAAAATCTACTAGAGTCGTTCTCTCACATAAAACAGACACAAAGAGACAGAAGTGTTATTACAGCCGACCTCCGTGGAAAACAAGGCAGAGGAAACAGGATCCTGCTCAGATAAGAGTCATGGTCACTGGAGCCTCAAAGGCCAAAAAAATAAAAATCACTGAGGATAAAATGAACCTCTCTGCAGTCGACTCCGTACAACAGGTTTTAATATATGATCATCGTCAGTGTTGCGTCTCGTGTCGGTGGCGTCCTGCAGATTCTGTCTGTCCTGAAGCAGCAGCCTTGGCGACTGAGACTCTGAGCTTCATCTCAAGAAAAACATGCTGCGATACAAAGTTAGTGTTTTCAATTAAATCCCATTAACTGACATGTATTGGGTGAAAACCTGGGAATGAAAGGTTTAAACTAAATGAAGGTGTCCACAGCATGTTTATACACGAAAAACTACTTATTGAAAGAATTATTGTTTAAATGTTCGTAGTTTGTCATTTATGTGCAACTTGTCACATTTTTCTTCTCACCATTAATTTTATTATCGAGTCTGTTGGTGTCAACCCACCTCCAGTTTCACAGTTACATCAGCGCCATGTTGGGTTTTTTTTGCAACCGGACGTAGGATTGGGGGCGTGGCCACACTGAGAGCTCGTCCACCTACACCTGCTACCATGCACCGATTGGACGGACCAGCTGTCAATCACACTGTATCATCTTTGTGACTGTAAATGGCTCATAATGTACAACATGAACATCATGTGTTGAAGAAGACTTGAACCATAAACTCCTCAGGAAAATGTTTCTGACGTTATGAATCAAGAGAGAAGTACAGTCACGCTCTCATAGAGTCGCCCTCTGCTGGTCAGGACACAGAACACAGGCTTCACACACTTTAGCTTCACTTCCTGGACCCGGTGACGACGTCACTTTTTATTTACAGTCTAAGAAGTTATAAGCTTTCTCCAGCAGCCATGTTGCTCTACATTTCTCTTTTAAACCTCTTGACTCCAGTTCAGGAACCAGGTTGATTGTTCACATGAAGTTAGATGAATCTGGTTCAGACAACAGACAAAACTCTGGATGATAATTGGTCACAGTTTTGGAGCCAATTTTCCTTCATCTGCGCTCAGGGAACATGAACCGTCTGCTTTGTGTCAACGAGTGAAGAGCTGTCGAAGCTCCAGCTGTTTGGCTTTGGGCCACTTCCCCTGTAAACTCTGGACTTCACTAATTCACTTCACTAACACCAGAGTCAAGACCACATTCAATGAACATATAACTCTTGACAAAGAAGAAACTGAGATACAAACATGTTCCCAGGTCAAACGCCCACCTCTGTATTCTGATCTGTGTCATGTTGGGTTGTAGTGATTTCATCTCTTACCTTCTTGGTTCCATACATGACCTCGAGGAAGCGCTGCTCAGCGTCCTGGAACCTTTGGTCCAAAATGGAAACCATCTTCCTCACCACCTTCATTATCATGTAGTTGTTGAGCAGGCTGCAGAGAGAAGATCTGATTGATTGTTTTGTTGCTCTGTTCAGTGCTGCAGAATGTTCTCAGGACCATGTGCAGAGTTTCTGACCTTTTATTGGTTTTCGTTATGAGCTCAGACACTTTCTGGAGATAGTCTTTGGCATAAACCACCACTGGCTCCGAGTCGTTGAGCGGCACTGGAGAAAACACTTCTGTGAGGTACGACATCCAGTCGACTGCAGGAGCCAGAGTCTAGTCAGTGACAAAACACACAGAGACATGATGGAGGGGTAAGGCGTTAGGGTCCCCTCCTCCTTTTATCAAGAGGACACTGTCTCACCATCAGGTCCTTGGCCTCCATCTTATGGTAGATGAGCTCTTCGTCGCGTCTCTCCTCCTGAGGAACTGTGATGTTGGCCAGAGTGGTTTCAAAGTCCACGATCTCTTCCATCAGTGTACGGGATGTCTCCGTGGAGCCGCCAAGAAGAACCCCCAGCTCCATCAGGAAGTCCAGGTACGCCGTCAGATACTGCCAAGTCCACACAGGTGGGACGTGAGGTGAAGGGTGGGGAAGGAGGAGTGTGGGAGAGGGTGGGACGTGAGGTGGAGGGTGGGGGAGGTGGAGGAGGCGGAGGGTGGGAGAGGGTGGGACGTGAGGTGGAGGGTGGGGGAGGTGGATTGAGGAGGAGTAGGTGGAGGGTGGGGGAGGTGGAAGAGGTGGATTGAGGAGGAGTAGGTGGAGGTGGAGGGTGGGAGAGGGTGGAGGAGGAGTAGGTGGAGGGTGGAGGTGGAGGGTGGTAGAGCGAGGTGGGGGGGGTGGAAGGAGGTAGAGGTGGAGGAGGGGGAGGGTGGAGGTGAGGTAGGGTGGGAGGAGGAGGAGGTAGAGGTGGGGGAGGTGGAGGTGGAGGGTGGAGGGAGGTGGGGGGTAGATGTGGGGGAGGGGGAGGGTGGAGGAGGGGGAGGGAGGAGGTGGGGTAGGTCGGGACGTGAGGTGGAGGGAGGAGGAGGAGGTAGAGGGTGGAGGTGGGGGAGGTGGAGGGTGGAGGAGGTGGAGGGTGGAGGAAGGGGAGGGTGGAGGTGGCAGGAGGTGGGGTAGGTTGGGACGTGAGGTGGAGGGAGGAGGAGGTAGAGGTGGAGGAGGTGGAGGGTGGAGGAGGGGGAGGGTGGAAGGATGACCAGGGGTGTTTGAGTGGGTAATAAAATGACAGTAATTCCAAACTATGCAATTACAAGAAAATATGTAGAGTTTTTCGCCCTGAAGCCGAAATATTTCTCTTTTAATATTAAATATTTCCAGACTTTCTACAAAAGCAATGAGTCTTTGATATTGTTCTCATTACAGAAAACTCCACATCTGGATCATCTGTGGGAAGCCACCATACCTTTTCATTTGCCGTTTTGTTGAGGTAGTAATCCCGTGACGGTAATCCCAGACTGGACTGATCCACCTGTAGTCAAGAGAAACATCACCGTCCAGTTTATTATGAATATATATATAAAATATAATATCTATTGACAAAGATAAAACTATGTTCACAGTATTTACATTTACTTTTCTTCCTTTTTGAATGACCTGTATGTTTTAAGGTTATGATGTCAGAGTAGGGGGCGGGTCTTCACTTAAAAAACATAAAGCTTCTGTATTAATCAGATTGTCTCCGGACGTGGACTGCAGTTACGTCTCCGACGCTCTCACCTGGATGATGTTACTGTTGGAGTTTTTGGAGTCAGTGCTGACAAACACAGTGAAGAAGGGTGAGGTGCGATAATTGGCCGACACCATTCGCAGAACTTCCTGGAAGTTGTCCTTGTCCCAGGGTCCGGTCAGGGCCCATCCCCCGATCTGAGACAAGCAGAAGGAAACGGATGAATAGGGACGACAGGAGGAATTCATCTGATGGTCGACAGATTGAGGAGTAAACATACCTGGATGATCAGCTCCTGTAGTGGTTTGGCTCCCAAATCCTCGATCTTTGCCTCATTCATGCAGGCATGATAATATCGCTGGGCCTTCTCCTCGGCCTGACTCAGACCTTTCATCGTCGTGTTGACTGAACAAATAAAGACAAAGATCAAATGAATGAGAGCCAATGAAAAAGCCTGGGGCGATGGCAGCTGAGGACACGGGAGTCTTACCTAACAAATGCTTCATTACGAGCATGTTGTGCTCCCAGAGGTTGCTGAAAGGTCCCCAGCGGGACTTGCCCTCGGGGAGGGGGTTGTTCTTCACCCACCCCCCACAGGCAAAGTTGTAGAAGTCATGGCAGGGGTCAACGGATCGGTCCAGGGCTCCTATCACGGCACTGGCCACAGTGATGCATGGCTCCGTCAGACACAAGCCAGGGTGAGCTGCAGCAGAAGAGAGCAGGTTCAGTCACAACTGTGAGGAAACAATGTTGAGTTAGAAACCAGAGTGGGTCAGAACCAACACGTGAGGTTGACGTGAGGTCGCCCAGAAGTTGTGTGAGGTCCACGTGTGAAACAGGATGTAAGAGAAAACTGTCGGAACTGTCAGAAAGAAAGACCCTGAAGTCTGGAAACATAGTCATGACGGGGCGATAATGAAGACTCATAGAGAGTCGCTCCGGACCGGACCGGACTTTATAAATCCCATGCTAGGGAACTTCACGTTACAGCAGCAGCAAGAGTCAAGGCTTCAGGGAAGAGGTACGAATATTGCAAGATATAAAGGAACTATAAAAAGTTACATACATTTCATACAGTGTGCGGGTGTCGATTTATGACAGAAGCTAAATGTGCAGTGGTTTGGATTAAAAATGAAGAAATAAATATGCAGCTGATAAATAGAAAATGTTCACTGAGCCAGTTGGTCCAACGTCATCACTCGTCTGTGAACATTCACGTTTACGGAGCAGGTCCTGCTGGTGCAGACCTGCCAATAATCTGAGAATTATTATTAGATTATTAGTAACAGAGAATATTTATTTATCCATGTAAAACCCTGTGTTGATGACCTGAAAAGTGACAGTTGATGATTTTGCAGGAGGCAAAGTTAAATATGATGATGAACAGATGAACAGATGAGGGGGAGGAGTCAATCCTTGTTAAACTGTCTACTAGATAAATGTTATTGCTCCTCGTCCTGTGTCGGCTCCTAAATGTGACGGCCAAAATCTTTTATGTTCTGTAGAATAATTACAGGAGGAAACGGTCAGAGCTGTAAAACAGAACAAGCTTCAGAAACCTTCAGTGTTTAGAGAAGAGAACAAGTCACTTATCACACTTGACTCACGGACAGACTTTCACCCTCTGCCCATATAAGGCGCCGACACAAATAGAGACATGGTTACGAGCAGTGATGGGATCAGTTCCCCGAGGAGAATTCATCCTTGTTCCTTTTATTATTCCAGAGTGTGATGTGACAAGCGCTGCTGAATGGGAGGAAGTGGCATCAAGTTTCCCACAGTAAAACTGAGGAAACTGAAACGTTAAATCCAAGATGATGAACGAGCTCCAGGGAGTTCAGTTGTTTTTCCTTCTGAAGGTTGAAGGTTTGGCTTCGTCAAAAACATTAATAAACTGACCGACTGTATTAAAGGTCACAGTCCAGTTTCAGCTAAAACTTCACCATTACAAACAAATAGAGGGTGATATTTTCATCTCATAATATATTATATTATATATGAATACATTAAAGATAGGGTATAATTATACATAAAACATAACTCGGTTCGTTTCAGATGCTCAAAGGTTTTGATGATGTGAATGGTCGGAAAAAAGAAGCACAACGTCAAAGACTGTAAAACAACAGATACAAGAATCGATTTCTTTCACAGAACGTGTATTGAAAGTGACATCGTCACTGGATCCAGGAAGTGAAGCTGAAATGTGTGAAGCCTGTGTTCTGTGTTCTGACCAGCAGAGGGCGACTCTCTGACAACATGACTCCACTTCTCACTTGATTCATAACGACGGAAACATTTTCCTGTCCAAGTCCGACACGTCCGCCTCCTTTGGACAGAGCTCGGCTAGCTGTTTCCCCCTGTTCCCATTCTTTGTGCTAAGCTAAGCTAACCCTCTCCTGTGGCAGCACATTTACTACTTTACTTTATTTACAAACCTTTACATCATCTGATTCTCAGACAGAAAGCAAAACCTCGGATTTACCAAAATTATTTCTTTAAGGCCTCCTCCTTTTTGCTCTCGATGGTTCTTATTTTGGAAAGGATGCTTACTTTTATTTTTGATTTGACAACATATAAAACTATAACTAATAATAATTCTGAGGAATGGGACGAAGCAGTTTGATCTGGAGTCAGATGTATTTCAGTGAGTTGACACTCACTCTGTTTGTAGAAGACCCCGGTGGTGATGAGAGATATGAACAGGCCCAGAGACACGACACACACCAGGAACAGAACCCGCTTCTCACTCTGTGTCCGGTCGAGACAACACGACGGACCTCGTCCGTTCAGAAGATTCACCTGAACACACACAGAAGAAAGCATCATGTTGAAGGTTTAACTTCTCAGGGATCTGAGACAGATTCTATTGTCACATGTTGAACCATATCTGATGATTCTGTGGTTGAAAGAGTCAAACAAGAAAACTTCTCCAGATAAATCAACACAAGAATTTAGGCTCGTGGCCGAATCGGTGCATCTCATAACAGCTCCACTTCTTCTGAATGTTGCTTTGGTGGAAGCTGCCGAGGTCATTTATTTCCTACAGGGACGATTGCAGATGCTCACGAAGCAACTCTCTCTTCAACTAAATGAATCCAGATCTTTGACCTCACACATATCGTGAGGATGAATAAGGATCAGATTTACTACAATGAGTTTGGATGAGATCGGTGGAGCTCAGTGCGTTCGTTTGGACATCAAGTCCGTTTCTGGGTGAGATGGAGAGAATCCTCACCAACAAGCCTCTGCATTTTACTTCTGTGATAAAAAAACATAATTTATGACCATGAAAATCACAGAAATGTGATGAAGCCAAATCATGTCAAAGTCCTGAATTCAGGTACGTTGTATGTTCTGGTCAAATGAAACACGTGAAGAAGAGAGACTCCGCTCCTTGTTGCCGAGGTTCAGACGAAGAAGAAAGTTCATACTGTGTATTAACAGAATATCAACCTGTCAACCTGAAGCATCTGGGCAGCACATCTGTCTCACACTGTATCATCATTGGACTCATTGGAAAAGGAAACATGATCACACGTTAAAGTGTAAAACGTTTCCAAACACCATGAAAACAAAGACTTCAATTACAACCATGATTCTAAAAGTAGACTTTCCTTTTGAACAGATGTTGTCATCCTATAAATCCACGTCCCACACAATGACACAAGGTGTGTTGTTTACCTGCAGAGGTGATGATGGATACACGTCGTCAGCGGAGGAGTCGACCATCTCCTCCTCGTCCAGCGTGGCTCTTTTATACGTCGACATCTGGAAAGTCAAATGTAAAAAAGACGCTCTCAGTGCTTCCATCCTTCAGGCCCCTCTCCTGTCCACCGGCATGTGTGTGTGTGTGTGTGTGTGTGTGTGTGTGTGTGTGATGTGTGTGTGTGTGATGTGTGTGTGTGTGTGTGATGTGTGTGTCTGTGTGTGTGTGTGTGTGTGTGTGTGTGTGTGCGTGTGTGATGTGTGTGTGTGTGTCTGTGTGTCTCTGTGTGTGTGTGTCTGTGTGTGTGTGTGTGTGTGTGTGTCTCTGTGTGTGTATGTGTGTGTCTGTGTGTGTGTGTCTATTCGTCCACAGTCTCCGAGGCTTCAGGGCAGTTTCCCTCCAATATCCATCAGAAGGAATCTGGTTTCTCTGGTTGGAGGTTTCCACTCACACACTCACACACTCACAGTCTGTTTCAGTTTCAGAAGTGCGTATCTTCCCTCGACACCCTCTGAAAACCTCCAGACAAAGGCAAATGTCACAACAAGAAGTTCATCCTGAAAGTCGTCCAGAAACACGTCCGAGTGGGTCCTCTGTGCCTCTCCCTCTCTGCGTCCTGGCTCTCAGACCAACCGTCTGCACTTCCTGCTCCGCCGAGTCAAAGCAAACACGAAACGAGAGAAGACGGAACTACAGAAAAACAGGAAGGAGTTGGGCGACTGACATGAGTGAGAGTGTGTGAGAGAGAGAGAGAGAGAGTGTGTGTGTGTGTGTGTGCGTGACTCCATTCCCCGTTGTGGTTCGAGTTATATTTGGGGCGGGAACCTTACAGTTGTAGTTGACACCCAGTGTCGTTTCAATAGGTCATGACAGACTTGTGGGAGGGGCGGGGAGGAATAAGCCCCTCCCACCACATGCTCGGAGTGGCTGCAACGGTAACTGTTACCTGATAGTTTAACCCCTCACCCACACTCACACATCACACACACACACACACACATCACACTCAAACACACACACACACACACACAAACACACACACACACGCACACACACACATCACACAAACACACACATCACACTCTCACACACACACACACACACACACACACACACACATCACACTCACACACACACACACACACACACACACACACTCACACTCACTCACTCATTCTGTTGAGGGGAATTTCAAAAAAATGTGTGATTAAAATGAAAAGCAAAAGAAAGTCTGTTCCACTAGAATTTACCAATTAGAAAACATTATATAATTATATAATATAAAAAAATTGTTGTCAAACTTAGCTGAGTTAATATAAAGTGACAGAAGTAAAATATATCAGGCTGATAAAAAGGAAAATGAAAAGGAAATAAATTCTACACATTGTCAGGATTTCTCCAGGACACGCACAGCGACAAATATTAATATATGAATAATACTATATCAGTATTTAAGTATATTGTATTTTTATATATATATATTATAGTATATAATGAGTATATATATACTCATTATATACTATATACTATAATATATATATATACTGATAATTAGAAACTATGTTTTATTTTTGATTAATCTCGTCAGTCGCTGGTTTGTCGCACTGACAGTTTATTGATGTTCTGCCCTGAAGGTTTTTTATCTGTTCAATGAAAAAGAAAGTTATGGTAAGTCTGTATCATTATTTGATGTGACCTGAGGAGAAGGTTGAAACAGGAAGTAGGAAGGAAAGAGAGAATGTAAATAGAGACGCTGAACGTCAGGTGTCTTCTCAGGATGAATCCAAAAGAATCCTCCTCAATGTGAATCTTCAGAGAGAAACGACTGTAAGTGTTTCATGTTCTTTACCCACTCATTCCTTGATATTGAACACTTTTATGAACATCTTTTCAAAGTTTGTATGACTGTAATAATCTCCTTTCACTCAGTGTTCTTCTTCCGACCATTGATCTATGTCAACACTGACAAAGTAAACACGAGGGAACAGAACACTGATGAACAAAGGTAAATTTAAACGTGACGTTCGAGTCGCCGTTTTTCATGAATTCTTGACCTTTAAAGACTTGAAAGATAATTTTTCTACATTAAGAAAATAATCAGTGAATAATTAATCGCTGAGGAAAACATCTTTTCCAGCTCCACATATGTATTTTACGGACGTTGAGTAGTCCCAGTGATCAGCTGTTCATTCAAAATGTATAAATACTGAAAGTTTCTTTGGGGAACACAAGTAAGATAGTGGAAATTCATTTTAAATCATAAAACCATAAAATCATCTGATATATTGCAACATCCTCAGGAAATAATCTGTTCATTGTTTAATACAAATTGCTTCTTTTACTAAAATAGGAATCAAGTTCACTATTTATTTTCATTCTTCCGTTATTGATTTTTATACAAAGAATGATATTTTTCAAAAGAAGCTTATTTTATATGTGGGTCAGTGTTCACACAACAGGATGTGAGGATATTAATGGTGGTGATCAAAATTCATATCTGTGTTTATGATTCAATTTACAAGAACATAACGTCCTTCATAGATCGAGTCTCTAAATGCTGTCAAAATTCAGCAAATTGATCGATTTAACTTCCATGGGGATTTAACTTCCAGCCCCGGACCCCTCAATGGTGGGCGGTCCACCCCCCGTCTCGAACAATCCAATGGGAAACACTGCTCTACATTGCCAACTCGGAAAAGAAGTAATGATCCACCTCAGGGCGGATAAAACTCAACAAGAGGAACCGATCTGCTGCAGACGAACGT
Organism: Scophthalmus maximus; assembly: GCF_022379125.1. Taxonomy (NCBI): domain Eukaryota; kingdom Metazoa; phylum Chordata; class Actinopteri; order Pleuronectiformes; family Scophthalmidae; genus Scophthalmus; species Scophthalmus maximus. The sequence goes on from NC_061520.1 coordinate 163,697, forward strand.
TGAGGGAAAGAATCTCCACTATGATTTATGAAACTGAAAACTGTTGAACATTCATCACATGCTGACCGGGCACGATCTCCGCTCTGGTTCCATCTTCCTCCCTTTAACTTCCACCGAACACGACCGACTGGATCCGAATGTTTCCTCAAGTCCAGTCGCAGATTCCACGCTCAGAGGAGAGAAATCATATTCCCAACACAAACATTCCAGAGAGACAAACCAGGAGCACGTATTCCTGTTAAATCTGGTTTTCTACCAAGACAAGAAGCCTCCAGTCCCTAAACCCTACCCACCAACAACAGAGGCTGTTGGCCTCAAACCTAAAGGTGTCAAACCCTTTGTGTGCAGGTCGCTTGTCATCCGCTTGTGGACGACAGACGCAGCGACAGACGCAGCGACAGGAGGAGAAGTAAGTCACATGATCTACAGCTGGAAGCAAAAGGTCTAATGCAAGTTCCTGATGTTGAATCATATTGTTCCATTCAAAACAAAACACACTGAACTACTCAAACTCAATTCACAGAACCATCCGTGACGTGATCACGTGGCTGAACCACGGAGCGTATTGTTGCCGTCACATGAACCACACGACGCAGAATTCTGGTCTCCACATCGATAGGTCCCGTTATGGCCGAGGTCACAGGTTGCCATAACGACGAAAACCTGCCGAGGATCCTGTTCCTGTGTGGAAGTCTCGCTAGGTGACGACTGGGAGCCATTTGGAAGGACAATGTGATTCTGAGGTGAAGGTCAGTTGTGGACAGTTTAACCTCACATTGTGTCTCAGGGCGTGATGACGCAGTGCAATTCTTGGAAACGGCGTGCGGCCGCGACCTTTGAGTGAAACTGGAAAACCACAAACATGCGTCACTGATCCTTCAAACCAGACGATTATTTGTGGCGCGAGGGGCATTCCTCCAAGAATAACTGCAGAGTGTTTTGTGTTCGGGATCGAGTGCAGCGTTCGACTCTGAGGAGAAAAACCAGAGCAGGACAAGAATCTGTCGAAGAAAACAAGAAGAGGAACGGAGAGAAGGTGTAACGCTGAGCAGACGTCCCTAGAAGGAAGGAGACCCCAGATGATTTACGGGTGTTGAGGTCAACTGGCAGTAAACACATCCACTGAGCGGCGGCTCATCAGACCAGTGAACCAGGAACATTCTGAGTGATTAAACGTGTCTGAGATGTTTGTGTGTTCGTTTCCTCTGCGTCACGTTAACACGACCCAAACTGCAACTACAGCAAAAAGAAAGGAAGCACGAGTTTGTCTCCAGGTGTAAAACGATCCGTTCAATATTTCAGTGAAAACATTCCAGACATTCCAGAGTCACTCATCAACACGACCACACGTTAACGCTCCGACGACAACAAGATGCAACAGGCACAGTTCAAAGTGTTCAACATCATGTTGTTTACTTCACACACTCACTTTAACCCGTGGGAGGTCACGTGACTTGTGACAGGACGAGCTCGACTGTACGTTCACATCTCAACTGAGTCGACACGCAGACGTTCAGAAATAAAACAGCTGCTTCATGTTTTGTGCCTGACCCCTGAGCCCTGACTTCACAACTGCTCAGTGTTTCCTCCGGAGGAAACTCCCTGATAAAGATTCAACCCGACACTCTGGAGGATGAGTCTCACATAGTTATTATTAATACGCAGCTCTAAAATTCAACACTGAACAAACATCACGTGGGCACGGACTCTTGTTGACAGACAGATAACAGGAGGTTACACCATCCTGCTGTCGTCATGGCGACCTGCAGCACACTCACGTTCACACTAGGTAATGGATAACTGCTGCAGAGTGATCCAATCAGAGCCTGTGACGTTATTAAATCAAGGGTTAGGGTTAGGGGGTTCAGTCCATTCATCAATCAATCAATCAATCAACTGATCTATCAATCAGTCCATCAGTCCATCAGCAGCTTCTCACTGAAACAACTGTTTCAAAAAGTCTCATTACTCCAGAACAACGACGTCATCGCTTCAGAACATGAAGAAGAACTGGTCCTGGATTAGAAAGGAAAAGTGCTGAATGTAAACTCATGATGCTGAATTACAAAAACTGTCCCCTATGAATTATACAGCTCAGATTTCTTATTCCAGTAAAATAAAACAAAACAAAACAACCTCTACGAATAAAACAGTGTGACTTTAGAAACACTGGAACAGACCTGATCTCACATCTGATCTCACCTGATCTCACATCTAATCTCATCTGATCTCATCTAATCTGACATCTGATCTGACGTCTGATCTCACATCTGATCTCATCTGATCTCACATCTGATCTCATCACATCTGAGCTCATCTGATCTCATCTGATCTGACATCTGATCTCACATCTGATCTCATCTGATCTCATCTGATCTCACATCTGATCTCATCACATCTGATCTCATCACATCTGATCTCACCTGATCTCACATCTGATCTCATCACATCTGATCTCATCTGATCTCACATCTGATCTCATCTGATCTCTCATCTGATCTCACCTGATCTCACATCTGATCTCAACTGATTTCACATCAGATCTCATCACATCTGATCTCATCTGATCTCACATAATCTCATCTGATCTCACTGATCTCATCACATCTCATTACATCTCATCTCATCACATCTCATCTGATCTCTCAACTGATCTCATCACATCTGATCTCACATCTGATCTCACATCTGATCTCATCACATCTGATCTCACATCTGATCTCATCACATCTGATCTCATCTGATCTCACATCTGATCTCACTGATCTCACCTGATCTCACATTTGATCTCATCTGATCTCACATCTGATCTCATCACATCTGATCTCACATCTGATCTCACATCTGATCTCACATCTGATCTCATCACATCTGCTCTCATCTGATCTCACATCTGATCTAATCTGATCTCACATCTGATCTCATCACATCTGATCTCATCACATCTGATCTCACATCTGATCTCATCTGATCTCACTGATCTCACCTGATCTCACATCTGATCTCACATCTGCTCTCATCTGATCTCACATCTGATCTAATCTGATCTCATCACATCTGATCACATCTGATCTCATCTGATCTCACATCTGATCTCATCTGATCTCACTGATCTCACCTGATCTCACATTTGATCTCATCGGATCTCACTGATCTCACATCTGATCTCATCTGATCTCACATCGGATCTCATCTGATCTCACATCTGATCTCATCTGATCTCACATCTGATCTCACATCGGATCTCACATCGGATCTCATCTGATCTCACATCTGATCTCACATCTGATCTCATCACATCTGATCTCATCACATCTGATCTCATCTGATCTCTCAACTGATCTCATCACATCTGATCTCACATCTGATCTCACATCTGATCTCATCACATCTGATCTCACATCTGATCTCATCACATCTGATCTCATCTGATCTCACATCTGATCTCACTGATCTCACCTGATCTCACATTTGATCTCATCTGATCTCACATCTGATCTCATCACATCTGATCTCACATCTGATCTCACATCTGATCTCATCACATCTGCTCTCATCTGATCTCACATCTGATCTAATCTGATCTCACATCTGATCTCATCACATCTGATCTCATCACATCTGATCTCATCTGATCTCACATCTGATCTCATCTGATCTCACATCTGATCTCATCTGATCTCACTGATCTCACCTGATCTCACATCTGATCTCACATCTGCTCTCATCTGATCTCACATCTGATCTAATCTGATCTCACATCTGATCTCATCACATCTGATCTCACATCTGATCTCATCTGATCTCACTGATCTCACCTGATCTCACATCTGATCTCACCTGATCTCACTGATCTCACCTGATCTCACATCTGATCTCATCGGATCTCACTGATCTCACATCTGATCTCATCTGATCTCACATCGGATCTCATCTGATCTCACATCTGATCTCATCTGATCTCACATCTGATCTCATCTGATCTCACATCGGATCTCATCTGATCTCACATCTGATCTCACCTGATCTCACATCTGATATCATCTGATCTCACCTGATCTCACATCTGATCTCATCTGATCTCATCACATCTGATCTCATCACATCTGATCTCATCTGATCTCACATCTAATCTCACCTGATCTCACATCTGATATCATCTGATCTCACCTGATCTCACATCTGATCTCATCTGATCTCACATCTGATCTCACATCTGATCTCATCTGATCTCACCTGATCTCACATCTGATCTCACATCTGATCTCATCTGATCTCATCTTATCTCATCTGATCTCACATCGGATCTCATCTGATCTCACATCTGATCTCACCTGATCTCACATCTGATATCATCTGATCTCACCTGATCTCACATCTGATCTCATCTGATCTCATCACATCTGATCTCATCACATCTGATCTCATCTGATCTCACATCTAATCTCACCTGATCTCACATCTGATCACATCTGATCTGATCTGATCTCAATTCTGATCTCACATCTGATCTCATCTGATCTCACATCTGATCTCATCTGATCTCACCTGATCTCACTTCTGATCTGATCACATCTGATCTCATCTGATGTCTCAGCAGTCCGAACCTAACCTGTCTCAGTCTGACGTGAATCTGTTTGTCTCTGACAGTCTGAAGTGACGATGAACCGTCTCCTGCTCGTGATGATCAGAGCAGGAAAACAAACAGCAGCAGTTTGTTCAGAGTCTGAACTCTGGAGCACGAGGACACGATGACGTGACCGTTCTGCTCTGATGAAGAAACTTTATGGAACTAAATCAAATCTCCACGAAGTTTCATTGGAAGTTGAGAAAAGAAGATAGCACAATAAAAAAAACACACGTTAAAAAGGACAAATGATTAAAGTCACGACCGGAGGAGTAAGATCCATCCTGCGGATCGACGGTAACGGAACGTGACTGGTAATAATCAATCAACCGTGAGCTCAGACGTCCGGTGACGGTTCTGTGACGTTCTGTGATCGGTTCTGTGATCGGTCGTGTTCTCACCGTGACTCCGCCGTGTCTCTGTCTTGGTGACTCCGCCGTGTCTGTGACCGCGCAGCGCGCGAGCCTGAGTTAAAAGAGCCGAAGAGTCGCATCACCGTCAAGATGGTTCCCTGAACGTTCCTCCCTCCGCAGCTTCGACACCCGGAAACCATCGAACCAGTCCGCCCTGTCGGGTCCTGTTGGGTCCTGTCCGGTCCGGTCCTGTCCGGTCTGGCCCTGTCGGGTCCTGTCGGGTCCTGTCGGGTCCTGTGGGGTCCTGTTGGGTCCTGTCCGGTCCGGTCCTGTCCGGTCCGGCCCTGTCGGGTCCTGTTGGGTCCTGTCCGGTCCAGTCCAGTCCTGTCGGGTCCTGTCGGGTCCAGTCCGGTCCAGTCCAGTCCTATCGGGTCCTGTCGGGTACGGTCCAGTCCTGTCGGGTCCTGTCGGGTCCAGTCCGGTCCAGTCCAGTCCTGTCGGTTCCTGTCGGGTCCAGTGCGGTCCTCTCCTGTCGGGTCCTGTCCGGTCCGGTCCTGTCGAGTCCTGTCGGGTCCTGTCGGGTCCAGTCCGGTCCAGTCCAGTCCTGTCGGGTCCAGTCCGGTCCTGTCCTGTCGGGTCCTGTCGGGTCCAGTCCAGTCCTGTCGGGTCCAGTCCGGTCCTGTCCTGTCGGGTCCAGTCCAGTCCAGTCCTGTCGGGTACGGTCTTGTCGGGTACGGTCCTGTCGGGTCCAGTCCGGTCCAGTCCAGTCCAGTCCTGTCCGGTCCTGTCCGGTCCGGTCCTGTCGGGTCCAGTCCGGTCCAGTCCAGTCCTGTCGGGTCCAGTCCGGTCCTGTCCTGTCGGGTCCAGTCCAGTCCAGTCCAGTCCTGTCGGGTACGGTCTTGTCGGGTACGGTCCTGTCGGGTCCAGTCCGGTCCAGTCCAGTCCTGTCCGGTCCGGTCCGGTCCGGTCCTGTCGGGTCCAGTCCAGTCCTGTCAGGTCCTGTCGGGTCCTGTCGGAATTTCTCGGGCCCGGTCCGCTCCGGTCCTGTCCGGAGAAAAATAATAACCATAAAGACAAATAGTTCATTGACCTGTTCAGTTCTAACAGTTCACATCTGTGAGGGGAAGCAGAAGGTTTTCACAAGGACAAACGATATATTATATTACATATTATATGAAAAGATAAATATCAAATCAAATCTGTGTGCCAGTCAGTCAACCAACGTACTGCAGTAATATCCTGAGTACTGGAGTCTAAGAGTCATTATATTATATATATTATAATATCAGATACATTATATTAAAATGTGTTTGTTTGCAGTGGTGGAAATACAGATTTGAGGTCAGGGTATTTAATAGTTATATTTCAGACATTTTAAACTTCTGACCTACATTTCAGAGCTTTTTACTTCACTGCAGCTTTAGAAAGTTAAAATTGAATTTTTGATGATTTAAAATGTTAATGTTTTTTATTTCTTCTGTGTTTTCTAACCTTAACCCTCCAAACTGATTCACACCATGTGAAAAATAAACATTGATTCATATATATATATATATATATATGTATATATATATATATGTGTGTGTATATATATATATATATATATATGTGTGTGTGTGTGTATATATATATATATATATATATATATATATATGAATAAACACTGGCACAATTGAATCAAATATAAGGTTAAATCTCTGATGCATCACCAATAATAACCTAATATTATAATACGTTTATTATCATAACACCAGGAAACTTTCGCACCAGGACTTTTATTTGAACCCTGAAGTTTTTATGAAGTTAGTTCCTGTGACGTAGTTCTGTCCTGAAAGCAGTTCGTCGGTTGTCCGACAGGCGGCGCTCTCGGTCCGTCAGCAGCAGAACGTTATTTCTAAGGATTTTTCCTTTTTTCCTTTCTCCTCTTCCCTCGTGGGAGACGGACCGTTATTCTCAGACCTCCACAGCTCCGGAGTCGAACAGTCGAGTCTTTATGAACGGAACCGGACTGAAGAACCTGCACGTGCGTGTGTGTGCGTGTGCGCGCGTGTGTGTGTGTAGATCTCCGCTCGCAGTAAGTAAAACGACAAGAAACTTTTGTATCTTATTAATTATGAAGAAGTATCGATGTGAGAAACGAGCTGTTGGACATAAACATGCTCTCAGGTTGTTGCTGATGCATCAGTTCTGCAGTCGGATGATCTTCAGCAGTCGAACGAGCTGCTGCTCCAGAAGCGATTTGATTTGATCACAAGCTTTATGATTCAGACAAAAGGAGGTTGGAGTCTTGGTGGGTTCGGGTCAGTTTTGTTTCCCATGAAAAGGTTGATGTCTTTTATTTTAAAGTGGGATGTGGAGCAGAGTCCTGCAGGTCTCAGGACGTTTAGATGCTTCAGTTCTTGACACAGTGATTATAACATTTCTTACTAAGCTAATAAATATTCACACATGGTGACAGATGAGATATTTATCAGAACCTCTGTGTGAGATGTTGGTTATTCTGTGAGCATCGAGAGTGTGTGAGGAGCAAACCAAGTTGCCTATTTAAAAACTGTCCTCGCCACCGGAGTGAACAGACGATAATGTGTGTGAAACAGCACAAAGTACTCGTCAGCAGTGATAAATGTTGTGGAGGTCAGCGTCTCCCCGTGAGCCCCCTCCCCCCACGAGCATGAATAAAAGCCTGATCCAGACTTTGAAGCTGCTGCCTGCTGGGCACAGAGTCTGACTGGCTTCAGGGCTTCAACAGCAGCTCAGCATGGAGTCGAGGGAGGTGGAGGAAGCTGCTGATGGTAAATCTCAGCCTGTTTGACACAAGCTGCTCTGGACGCCTCAGAGTGGCACCATGACGGATGTGGGACTTCATGTGATTCTGAGCAGCGTCCTGTCCGGCATCCTGCTGCTCGCCGTGGTCGCGCTGCTTTGTTTCTTCACCTGCAGACTGTCGGGAGCGCTGCCTCTGGGTGGACCGGGCAGAGTGTGAGGTTTCATCTGAGGAATGGTAAACACAGCTGAGCTCATGTTGTTTCTTTGTGTTGAAGTCAATCGACTGTCCTTCTCCTCCAGGATGTTCTGATTTTGTCCTTGGTGGTTCAGACTTCAGGCTGGAGGTGAAAACCCTTTTGAAAGAGAGTGATTGATCGAACAGATGTCCACACTGAACAGATCTAGCTGGAGTGTGTGTCCAGTCAATCATCTGGTGGTAATCTGCTTTGTTATGGCCCCATAAACCTCTGAGTGCTGCGGAGCGCAATCCCATTAAAATGACCTTGAGCAGAGGCACAAGGAAGAAAGGAGGAGGGTGAGGATAATAGGGTTAGCCCCCCGATGGGCCCCCGGTGGGCCTCTGGTGGGCCCCCGTTGGGCCCTCAGTGTGGCAACTTGCATTCACAGCAAGGTCTAAAGCTTCACTCTCTCTTTGTGTTAACAAACGAGGCCACAGAAAATAAATGTTCTTTATCGATACTAATTTCATGAGGTGAAAAGCGGCTGCTACTTTTTTTATTCTTATGCTTTTTGCCTCCTTTATTTTCCTTTTATATGAAAGATGAGATGAGTTTGTGTCTTTTGAGTTTATATCTGTTGAGTTTATGTCTGTTGGGTTTATATCTGTTGAGTTTGTGTCTGTTGAGTTTATGTCTGTTGAGTTTATGTCTGTTGAGTTTATGTCTGTTGAGTTTGTGTCTGTTGAGTTTATGTCTGTTGAGTTTATGTCTGTTGAGTTTATATCTGTTGAGTTTATATCTGTTGAGTTTATATCTGTTGAGTTTGTGTCTGTTGATTTTATGTCTGTTGAGTTTATATCTGTTGAGTTTATATCTGTTGAGTTTGTGTCTGTTGATTTTATGTCTGTTGAGTTTATATCTGTTGAGTTTGTCTGTTGAGTTTATATCTGTTGAGTTTATATCTGTTGAGTTTGTATCTGTTGAGTTTATATCTGTTGAGTTTGTATCTGTTGAGTTTATGTCTGTTGAGTTTATATCTGTTGAGTTTATGTCTGTTGAGTTTATATCTGTTGAGTTTGTATCTGTTGAGTTTATATCTGTTGAGTTTATATCTGTAGAGTTTGTATCTGTTGAGTTTATATCTGTTGAGTTTATATCTGTTGAGTTTATATCTGTTGAGTTTATATCTGTTGAGTTTATATCTGTTGAGTTTATATCTGTAGAGTTCATATCTGTTGAGTTTATATCTGTTGAGTTTATATCTGTAGAGTTTATATCTGTTGAGTTTATATCTGTTGAGTTTGTATCTGTTGAGTTTATATCTGTTGAGTTTATATCTGTAGAGTTTGTATCTGTTGAGTTTATATCTGTAGAGTTTATATCTGTTGAGTTTATATCTGTTGAGTTTATATCTGTTGAGTTTATATCTGTTGAGTTTATATCTGTTGAGTTTGTATCTGTTGAGTTTATATCTGTTGAGTTTATGTCTGTTGAGTTTATATCTGTTGAGTTTGTATCTGTTGAGTTTATATCTGTTGAGTTTATATCTGTAGAGTTTGTATCTGTTGAGTTTATATCTGTAGAGTTTATATCTGTTGAGTTTATATCTGTTGAGTTTGTATCTGTTGAGTTTATATCTGTTGAGTTTATATCTGTAGAGTTTGTATCTGTTGAGTTTATATCTGTAGAGTTTATATCTGTTGAGTTTATATCTGTTGAGTTTATATCTGTTGAGTTTATATCTGTTGAGTTTATATCTGTTGAGTTTGTATCTGTTGAGTTTATATCTGTTGAGTTTATGTCTGTTGAGTTTATATCTGTTGAGTTTATATCTGTTGAGTTTATGTCTGTTGAGTTTATGTCTGTTGAGTTTATGTGTGTTGGGTTTATGTCTGTTGAGTTTATGTCTGTTGAGTTTATATCTGTTGAGTTTATGTCTGTTGAGTTTATATCTGTTGAGTTTATATCTGTTGAGTTTATATCTGTTGAGTTTGTGTCTGTTGAGTTTATATCTGTTGAGTTTGTATCTGTTGAGTTTATATCTGTTGAGTTTGTATCTGTTGAGTTTATGTCTGTTGAGTTTGTGTCTGTTGAGTTTATATCTGTTGAGTTTGTATCTGTTGAGTTTATATCTGTTGAGTTTATATCTGTAGAGTTTGTATCTGTTGAGTTTATATCTGTAGAGTTTATATCTGTTGAGTTTATATCTGTTGAGTTTATATCTGTTGAGTTTATATCTGTTGAGTTTATATCTGTTGAGTTTGTATCTGTTGAGTTTATATCTGTTGAGTTTATGTCTGTTGAGTTTATATCTGTTGAGTTTATATCTGTTGAGTTTATGTCTGTTGAGTTTGTCTGTTGAGTTTATATCTGTTGAGTTTATATCTGTTGAGTTTGTATCTGTTGAGTTTATATCTGTTGAGTTTGTATCTGTTGAGTTTATGTCTGTTGAGTTTATATCTGTTGAGTTTATGTCTGTTGAGTTTATATCTGTTGAGTTTGTATCTGTTGAGTTTATATCTGTTGAGTTTATATCTGTAGAGTTTGTATCTGTTGAGTTTATATCTGTTGAGTTTATATCTGTTGAGTTTATATCTGTTGAGTTTATATCTGTTGAGTTTATATCTGTTGAGTTTATATCTGTAGAGTTTATATCTGTTGAGTTTATATCTGTTGAGTTTATATCTGTAGAGTTTATATCTGTTGAGTTTATATCTGTTGAGTTTGTATCTGTTGAGTTTATATCTGTTGAGTTTATATCTGTAGAGTTTGTATCTGTTGAGTTTATATCTGTAGAGTTTATATCTGTTGAGTTTATATCTGTTGAGTTTATATCTGTTGAGTTTATATCTGTTGAGTTTATATCTGTTGAGTTTGTATCTGTTGAGTTTATATCTGTTGAGTTTATGTCTGTTGAGTTTATATCTGTTGAGTTTGTATCTGTTGAGTTTATATCTGTTGAGTTTATATCTGTAGAGTTTGTATCTGTTGAGTTTATATCTGTAGAGTTTATATCTGTTGAGTTTATATCTGTTGAGTTTGTATCTGTTGAGTTTATATCTGTTGAGTTTATATCTGTAGAGTTTGTATCTGTTGAGTTTATATCTGTAGAGTTTATATCTGTTGAGTTTATATCTGTTGAGTTTATATCTGTTGAGTTTATATCTGTTGAGTTTATATCTGTTGAGTTTGTATCTGTTGAGTTTATATCTGTTGAGTTTATGTCTGTTGAGTTTATATCTGTTGAGTTTATATCTGTTGAGTTTATGTCTGTTGAGTTTATGTCTGTTGAGTTTATGTGTGTTGGGTTTATGTCTGTTGAGTTTATGTCTGTTGAGTTTATATCTGTTGAGTTTATGTCTGTTGAGTTTATATCTGTTGAGTTTATATCTGTTGAGTTTATATCTGTTGAGTTTGTGTCTGTTGAGTTTATATCTGTTGAGTTTGTATCTGTTGAGTTTATATCTGTTGAGTTTGTATCTGTTGAGTTTATGTCTGTTGAGTTTGTGTCTGTTGAGTTTATATCTGTTGAGTTTGTATCTGTTGAGTTTATATCTGTTGAGTTTATATCTGTAGAGTTTGTATCTGTTGAGTTTATATCTGTAGAGTTTATATCTGTTGAGTTTATATCTGTTGAGTTTATATCTGTTGAGTTTATATCTGTTGAGTTTATATCTGTTGAGTTTGTATCTGTTGAGTTTATATCTGTTGAGTTTATGTCTGTTGAGTTTATATCTGTTGAGTTTATATCTGTTGAGTTTATGTCTGTTGAGTTTATGTCTGTTGAGTTTATGTGTGTTGGGTTTATGTCTGTTGAGTTTATGTCTGTTGAGTTTATATCTGTTGAGTTTATGTCTGTTGAGTTTATATCTGTTGAGTTTATATCTGTTGAGTTTATATCTGTTGAGTTTGTGTCTGTTGAGTTTATATCTGTAGAGTTTATATCTGTTGAGTTTATATCTGTTGAGTTTATATCTGTTGAGTTTGTGTCTGTTGAGTTTATATCTGTAGAGTTTATATCTGTTGAGTTTATATCTGTTGAGTTTATATCTGTTGAGTTTATATCTGTTGAGTTTGTATCTGTTGAGTTTATGTCTGTTGAGTTTGTGTCTGTTGAGTTTATATCTGTTGAGTTTGTATCTGTTGAGTTTGTATCTGTTGAGTTTATATCTGTTGAGTTTATGTGTGTTGGGTTTATGTCTGTTGAGTTTATGTCTGTTGAGTTTATATCTGTTGAGTTTATGTGTGTTGAGTTTATATCTGTTGAGTTTGTATCTGTTGAGTTTATGTCTGTTGAGTTTGTGTCTGTTGAGTTTATATCTGTTGAGTTTATATCTGTTGAGTTTGTGTCTGTTGAGTTTATATCTGTTGAGTTTGTATCTGTTGAGTTTATATCTGTTGAGTTTGTATCTGTTGAGTTTATGTCTGTTGAGTTTGTGTCTGTTGAGTTTATATCTGTTGAGTTTATATCTGTTGAGTTTGTGTCTGTTGAGTTTATATCTGTTGAGTTTGTATCTGTTGAGTTTATATCTGTTGAGTTTATGTGTGTTGGGTTTATGTCTGTTGAGTTTATGTCTGTTGAGTTTATATCTGTTGAGTTTATGTGTGTTGAGTTTATATCTGTTGAGTTTGTATCTGTTGAGTTTATGTCTGTTGAGTTTGTGTCTGTTGAGTTTATATCTGTTGAGTTTATATCTGTTGAGTTTGTGTCTGTTGAGTTTATATCTGTTGAGTTTGTGTCTGTTGAGTTTATATCTGTTGAGTTTATATCTGTTGAGTTTATATCTGTTGAGTTTATATCTGTTGAGTTTGTGTGTTGGGTTTATGTCTGTTGAGTTTATGTCTGTTGAGTTTATATCTGTTGAGTTTATATCTGTTGAGTTTATGTCTGTTGAGTTTATGTCTGTTGAGTTTATATCTGTTGAGTTTATATCTGTTGAGTTTATATCTGTTGAGTTTGTGTCTGTTGAGTTTATGTCTGTTGATTTTATGTCTGTTGAGTTTATGTCTGTTGAGTTTGTATCTGTTGAGTTTATATCTGTTGAGTTTATATCTGTTGAGTTTGTGTCTGTTGAGTTTATATCTGTTGAGTTTGTGTCTGTTGAGTTTATATCTGTTGAGTTTATATCTGTTGAGTTTGTATCTGTTGAGTTTATATCTGTTGAGTTTATGTCTGTTGAGTTTATATCTGTTGAGTTTGTATCTGTTGAGTTTATATCTGTTGAGTTTATATCTGTAGAGTTTGTATCTGTTGAGTTTATATCTGTAGAGTTTATATCTGTTGAGTTTATATCTGTTGAGTTTGTATCTGTTGAGTTTATATCTGTTGAGTTTATATCTGTAGAGTTTGTATCTGTTGAGTTTATATCTGTAGAGTTTATATCTGTTGAGTTTATATCTGTTGAGTTTATATCTGTTGAGTTTATATCTGTTGAGTTTATATCTGTTGAGTTTGTATCTGTTGAGTTTATATCTGTTGAGTTTATGTCTGTTGAGTTTATATCTGTTGAGTTTATATCTGTTGAGTTTATGTCTGTTGAGTTTATGTCTGTTGAGTTTATGTGTGTTGGGTTTATGTCTGTTGAGTTTATGTCTGTTGAGTTTATATCTGTTGAGTTTATGTCTGTTGAGTTTATATCTGTTGAGTTTATATCTGTTGAGTTTATATCTGTTGAGTTTGTGTCTGTTGAGTTTATATCTGTTGAGTTTGTATCTGTTGAGTTTATATCTGTTGAGTTTGTATCTGTTGAGTTTATGTCTGTTGAGTTTGTGTCTGTTGAGTTTATATCTGTTGAGTTTGTATCTGTTGAGTTTATATCTGTTGAGTTTATATCTGTAGAGTTTGTATCTGTTGAGTTTATATCTGTAGAGTTTATATCTGTTGAGTTTATATCTGTTGAGTTTATATCTGTTGAGTTTATATCTGTTGAGTTTATATCTGTTGAGTTTGTATCTGTTGAGTTTATATCTGTTGAGTTTATGTCTGTTGAGTTTATATCTGTTGAGTTTATATCTGTTGAGTTTATGTCTGTTGAGTTTATGTCTGTTGAGTTTATGTGTGTTGGGTTTATGTCTGTTGAGTTTATGTCTGTTGAGTTTATATCTGTTGAGTTTATGTCTGTTGAGTTTATATCTGTTGAGTTTATATCTGTTGAGTTTATATCTGTTGAGTTTGTGTCTGTTGAGTTTATATCTGTTGAGTTTGTATCTGTTGAGTTTATATCTGTTGAGTTTGTATCTGTTGAGTTTATGTCTGTTGAGTTTGTGTCTGTTGAGTTTATATCTGTTGAGTTTGTATCTGTTGAGTTTGTATCTGTTGAGTTTATATCTGTTGAGTTTATGTGTGTTGGGTTTATGTCTGTTGAGTTTATGTCTGTTGAGTTTATATCTGTTGAGTTTATGTGTGTTGAGTTTATATCTGTTGAGTTTGTATCTGTTGAGTTTATGTCTGTTGAGTTTGTGTCTGTTGAGTTTATATCTGTTGAGTTTATATCTGTTGAGTTTGTGTCTGTTGAGTTTATATCTGTTGAGTTTGTATCTGTTGAGTTTATATCTGTTGAGTTTGTATCTGTTGAGTTTATGTCTGTTGAGTTTGTGTCTGTTGAGTTTATATCTGTTGAGTTTATATCTGTTGAGTTTGTGTCTGTTGAGTTTATATCTGTTGAGTTTGTATCTGTTGAGTTTATATCTGTTGAGTTTATATGTGTTGGGTTTATGTCTGTTGAGTTTATGTCTGTTGAGTTTATATCTGTTGAGTTTATGTGTGTTGAGTTTATATCTGTTGAGTTTGTATCTGTTGAGTTTATGTCTGTTGAGTTTGTGTCTGTTGAGTTTATATCTGTTGAGTTTATATCTGTTGAGTTTGTGTCTGTTGAGTTTATATCTGTTGAGTTTGTGTCTGTTGAGTTTATATCTGTTGAGTTTATATCTGTTGAGTTTATATCTGTTGAGTTTATATCTGTTGAGTTTGTGTGTTGGGTTTATGTCTGTTGAGTTTATGTCTGTTGAGTTTATATCTGTTGAGTTTATATCTGTTGAGTTTATGTCTGTTGAGTTTATGTCTGTTGAGTTTATATCTGTTGAGTTTATATCTGTTGAGTTTATATCTGTTGAGTTTGTGTCTGTTGAGTTTATGTCTGTTGATTTTATGTCTGTTGAGTTTATGTCTGTTGAGTTTGTATCTGTTGAGTTTATATCTGTTGAGTTTATGTCTGTGGGGTTTTATCTGATTCACTCATCTTGTGTCTTTGTCTAGTTTTCCTTCCTTTGTGTCTTGATGTGTCTCAGTTTCCTTCTGCTCCTGTCACTTGTCTTTGAGTTGCATCATGTCCACCTCAGCTTCACGGTTCATTATATTTACTGCACCGACCTGTGAACGTCATCCGTCTGCATCATGGAAATCCTTAAGCACAACCTGCTCAGTGAGACGAGCCTGCGGTGGCTCTTAATTTGTAGTGTTGTGTGTGTTATCAGGCTGAAACTCGTGTCCTCATTCAAATCCATGCAGAATAAAACAAGTATTAAACCAGTATGTCAGAGTCAGCGTGAGACAAGTGACAACAACTTAACTACTGTGTCTCTTCTCCCACAGCTTCTCAGAGCATGTTGTGACAGACGAGAGGAACACGACCGCACGCAGACGACAACATGAAGGTGATGGCGCTGCTCGTCATGAGCTGCGGTCTGATCCTGGGGAGTCTGGTCCTGGGGGGTCTGGGGAAGCCACAGTTCCCTGGTAGGTCAGTGTGTTGAGTCAGACGCTGCACACACGCTGTTTGTAACTCGACACCACGTTTCCGTGGTAACCCTGACCCTAAAGCCTTCAACGAAGTACATAAAGGATTTCTAGTTTACCTGTTTCCAGTTTGTATCCTGCCTCAGAAAATAAAAAAGATCATCCTTTCCTAAAAAATTACTCAAACCATTTAGCGATTTTCAAAATTGATGCTTTTTATTTTCAAATCGTCAGTGAGTCCAATAATTGTTTCATCCCAGTCTAACATGTTGAGGTCACAGTGGTTGATATCGCTGAAGGGTTTAATCGAATGATAGCTAAATTATATAAAACTGTAGTAACTGAATTATCTGCTCCACATACAAAAATGCCTTCTCTGTTGAATCCTCTAACAGACTTATTTCCGTTTACTGCCACACAGAGCAAGAGAAGGAGCCTCAGTTCTGGAATGCATGGGCCCAGCGGACCCTGAAAAACGCCCTGATGCTGCAGAATCTCAATCAAAACAAAGCAAAGAATCTCATCCTCTTCCTCGGAGACGGTAAACCACCACATCCTTGTTTAGCTCCTGATTAGTGGCAGGAAATGATGGATCCCTCGAGCCTGTGGAAGGGGAAAGGTTTTCATCTCTTCACTAAACACTAACTGGTCCACATGGTCATTTGTTATATGATTAATTAGACCATCCAGTCATGTTACAGTTTTATGTCCATTTAAGTGATGTCACAGAGGAAACATGAATCCAGTGAAGTTCAATGAGATTTGTTTTCTGATGGATGACAGTGAACTAAGCCGCCACATCACCGGGCTTCTGTCTGATCTGGACGCTGATTGGTTGCCTGTGCTCTCTCTGTTTGGACGACGAGCTCAGAGAGACATTCTTGTGCACTGCAGCATTCACGCTCATGTTAGTACAGTTACAGAATAACAGGCAGCATCTTTGTGAACAAGTTGTTAATACGTAACACGAGTTGATTGTCCAGCTGGAAACGTTTCTCAGACACAAGCCAAGAAAACCACAGGCTGTGTCAAAGTGTGAAAGTTTAAATTGTGTCGGACAGTTTCCACATTAGTTCTGCTCAGTTACACATTTCTGAACCTATCAGTTTGTGGGTGTGAGTTTCAGATATATTATAATTATATTATATTCCTCCTATAGAAACAACACAAAGTTCTTTTCTTCCTTGTTTTTCAGTTTTTTTAAGTAATTTCTATCTCAGGAAATGTTTTGACTAATAATCTTTTGTATGTCACAAAATGAGCACAGCAGAGATTAAACAGTCTACCTGCTTCCTTTCCTGTTTAGGGATGGGCGTTCCCACGGTAACGGCTGCCCGGATACTGAAGGGTCAGCTGAGCGGACAGAGTGGAGAAGAGACACAGCTGGAGATGGACAAATTCCCTTTTGTCTCTTTGGCCAAGGTCTCACTCGGTTATTATTTCACACAGTATCGGACAATGTATTGATTCCTGCTTTCTGCCGAAAGAATGTGACCGAGAACAAGGTCACTGAGTGTGTCATGTCCCGGCTGCGTGTTACAGTATGTTACACGTGACATAGAAGATCAATTCCACTATTATTTATGTTCATTCTATGTTTGACACACAACATCTGCAGCAGCAGCTCAACATGTGTCAGTGAACAGACAAGTATGACAATATTCTAGATGTATGAAAAGACCAGGGGCCTGTTCAACGTATCTGGCTTCACTGAGCCCAACGTCGGCCGTCCTGGATGCCCGGTACCACGGAGCTGGGTTTTCCTCTCTGGCAACGAGCAAGTTCGAGTTGCAGCTGAACAGTTAAAAAACAAATTGCTGCCCGGGTGTGAAGAGGTGTCACGCTGGTGCTCTTCAGTTTGAATGTGGTGGTGTTAGGTTTCGTGGAGCAGCAGCCATGACTAAGAGCCCACACTAGGATGACCTGGAATCGAACCCGACCTTCTGTACCAAAGTTGACGGTGTAACCCACTGAGCTGTACCAGGTTGACCTGGACCAGGTCAGCGACCCACAATGCAACAGTGACTGTCTTTATGGGAAATATGCAAAATGTGGGTCAGAGTGTGAGCCATGAAAGTTGAGCTTCAACTATTAATTATTTATCCATTATTGATTGATTATGTTTTTGATGAATATATTCGTCTTTAAAATGGTAGAAAACTGTAGAAATGCACAAGATTCAATGAACAACGATGTAAAACAGAAGAGCACTTTTTAAAGCTTGCTTAAAGAAATGACTTAAACAATAAATCAACAATGGTTATTGATTAACTGTGTCGAGCAACCCGTGTGTTAATGAGTGACGGCAGCCCCGATCCTGTTCGGTGAGTGACCTCTGACCTCATGTCCACGTGTCTCTGCAGACGTACAACACCAACGCACAGGTACCCGACAGCGCCGGCACAGCCACGGCTTACCTCTGCGGCGTGAAGGCCAACGAGGGCACGGTGGGCGTGAGCGCAGCCGCCGTCCGATCCCAGTGTCAAACTACGAAGGGGAACGAGGTCACCTCTATCCTCCGCTGGGCCAAGGATGCAGGTAGAGTAGAGATCTGCTTCCTCTCCTCAGCTCTTCCTCCTTTTAGACAAAGTTCTCATGACAGACTTTTACCTTCTTGTCTTCTGGTGTTAAATTCACAGCTTTTTCTTTTCGAATGTTTCATCAGGTTTGTGTCTGTTTTTCTTCCTTGTTGAATCCTGATGCGTCCGTGTCCCTGATTCAAATGATTCTTTATGAAAAGTGGTTTGTATTGTTGTTGGCACATGAAATCAGTCACGAGTGGCTTCAGTTTCATTAAAAAGTCCAATGCTGTATCCAAAGAGCCAGACTATGACATCTCAAACATATAGTTTTGATAAAAAGCCAGAAACATGAACCATCCCAATGAAGGACATTTGATTTCCATTACTAATCTGCGTTTTCCTTTCAAGGACATATCAGAGTTACGTAATCTGCTTCATCGTTTTCAGATTCAATGATAAAAAGGCCACAGAGAGGGAAACAAGATGTGAAAGGAATTCATACCATAACTGAGGGTCACAGTGTGTGTGTGTGTGTGTGTGTGTGTGTGTTTGTGTGTGTGAGATAGAGAGCATGTGTGTGGAGTCAGAGGTCACAGATAATAAGAAATCCAATCATTCCTCGGGGAACATAGCAGCAGCAGCAGCGACCTCCTGCACAAAGCAAACAGATCATGTATACGAGTGTCCTTCTCTGACTTCACCTAAATATAATATTTCACTTTTTACACCCAGACGATTTAACACAGCTCCGTCCGTTGATCATTGACATGACATGTTGTCAACATTTCTTTTTAAACTCACAATCTAACGTGTAATGTTTTTTTTCTCTATGAACTTTAGATAATCTTGAAATGACCTTTCTGGGTTTTTCTCAGCTTTGGGATTTTGTGCTAAAATGATTGTGAATTGAACCTCTGAAGAAATAAACCAGCTGTTATTCACACAGCTGGATGTGTGTGTGTGTGTGTGTGTGTGCGTGCGTGTGTGTGTGTTTGTGTGTGTGTGCGTGTGTGTGTGTTTGTGTGTGTGTGCGTGCGTGTGTGTTTGTGTGTGCGTGCGTGCGTGTGCGTGCGTGTGTGTGTGTGCCAACTGCAGGAAAGTCGGTGGGGATTGTGACCACGACGCGAGTCAACCATGCCACTCCCAGTGCTGCGTACGCCCACAGTGTGGACAGAGACTGGTACTCGGACAACGAGATGCCAGATGAAGCCGTGCAGGCCGGATGCAAGGACATCGCCCAGCAGCTCTTCGAAAACATTCCCAACAT
The DNA here is from genome assembly GCF_022379125.1 of Scophthalmus maximus. NCBI lineage: Eukaryota > Metazoa > Chordata > Actinopteri > Pleuronectiformes > Scophthalmidae > Scophthalmus > Scophthalmus maximus. The sequence goes on from NC_061520.1 coordinate 183,146, forward strand.
TGATGTGAGTGGAAAGTATTGATTCTGATCAGAGCTGAAACAATCACTCAGAAAAGACGGACGGCACTGGATTTACATTTTCACTGGCCAAACAGAATAAAACTATTGGAATGGATTGTTGTGAAATCATGGTTCCCTCAGGCTGAACCCTAACAACTTGGTAATCATTGGACTTTCCTCCAGAGTCTCCATCAGCTCAAAAACTTCCTGTCAAACTCATGACAAGTATTTATTACCAACTGTTAACATGCTAGCAGGCTAACACAGGATCTTTAGCACAGTGAACATGTCCTGTGTATAAAAAGTCTCACAAAGCCACTGAAACGATTAGAGTTTGTTGAATTGAAATCCAATATTTTTACGAAGCTATTGGAATCTTTCTTTCTCTTTGGCATTTTATGGACCAAACAACAAATGGATCAATGAAGAAAATAAGTGTGAGATGAATTGAATATGACAGAAATGATCATTTTGTTCCCATAATTCTTATGCACATTAAAATACTAGAGAGCTCTCGGAGCTTCAGGTGATTTGGGCGTCGTTCAGAAATCACATCTGACTACAATGTGAATAAACCAACCTGAGGTCTTCGTCATTCTGATCATTTAACCTAAATGAGATGAGACTTTGTTTTCCATTCTGCTGCTTCCAGGTGATCATGGGCGGCGGGAGGAAGTACATGTTCCCCAAAAACCAGTCGGATGTGGAATATCCCGACGTGGCGAAGCACAGCGGTACACGTAAAGATGGGAGAAGCCTGGTTCAGGAGTGGAGCGACAGAATGAAGGACAAAGTACATTCCTCCTCCTCTCTCTCCTGTTTTTATCTTCACAAATACTTTTGCACATTTTGGAGTTGGACGTGACTGCAGTGGTCTTTTCCCTTTAACTGTGCAGAAAGGCCATTATGTGTGGAACAAGAAGCAGCTGTTATCTCTGAACCCGAACAGCGTGGATTACTTATTGGGTGAGTTAATTATTGAACTCCCAGTGAAGTGTAAATGAAGAGCCACACTGTACGAATCCTTCATCTCCTTGAACTGTGTCATTCAGGTCTCTTTGAACCCGGAGATCTGCCGTTTGACCTGGAGAGGAACTCTGAGACTGATCCTTCGCTCACAGAGATGGTGGAAGTGGCCATCAAGATCCTGAGGAAGAACCCCAGTGGATTCTACCTGCTGGTAGAAGGTGAATAGGGAATTTACTGTTACACATGTTGTTTCTCTCCAACAACCCTCTGTTCTTGTTTTCTTCACTTATACTGCATTTTCAGACCGAAGGTCATTCGTGGTGTTGGATTTGGTCAAACTAATAAAACCTGTCACACTTGTACGTTGTACTCGCAGCATTAGATGAACAGGTTTCCCATTTCTCAGTTTCTTCAAATAAGATGTGTCCTTCCATTCCTGAGCAACAAATGATCCGATGGGAGGATCCCTCTCAGACCAACGTATCCCAGGATCCTTTGCTCACCCGTGACACAGCTAACAAGCGAACTATGTGGCAGCTAGTGCACCGGCCCAAAGTAGCTAACGCTGCAACAATCAGGGACAAACTGGTGACGCGAACAAGAAATCCTCCACAAACTGTTTGATTTGACTTTGAGACACTTGTCACTTGTCCCCGGGAGGATGAACAGGGACACGTCCCAGTGGTGACAGCTGGAAGATAAATTATTTAAATTAAAAGTTTAACTTATACCTGTTGTTTCTGAGAGTGAGATTAAAGATAAAAGTATGGAGCCAGACCTGGGACATACTTTACCAAGTTGATCTTTAAGACAGTAACTCCCTCTAAAAGTTTGTCAAACTGAATACAACGTGTTGATTAAGGAGCTTTAAGCATCAACACTGTGAAGACTACGTTACATTACACTCATTACAGTATGTGTGGGAAGGAACGTCTTAAAAAGTATCGTCAATACAAGAAGCATCATGGAGACTAACAGTTTCCCTCCCACATCTGAGCAGTCTACAAAGTCCTGAGCTTGTTTTGTGTCTGAACACATTCTTGCAGAGATGAATTTTCATTCCTCCAGCTGTTATCTCGTTGGCCTCGAAGCTCGACCTTGGGTCCCACAGTTACTGTGAAAGACAAAAGGAAACTTTGTCCTTCAACACAAATAAGTGTCAGCTTGATATTAGATACAGCAGGAACAGGAATGTTGGTGTTGATAACCATGTGTTCTTGTGTCTAAACACGGAGCTGTTTGAAACAACCTTCTTGACCGTTGTTGTAACCCACAGTCTGATATTCGAGTCTACTTGTGCCAACAGCTCCTTCTTGTGCTAACAGTCCGTCTAGAAAAACGTATGTAAGTGTCTTCTCGTCTTGCAGGGGGACGTATTGACCATGGACACCATGAGGGCAAGGCCAAGCAGGCTCTGTATGAAGCTGTGGAGATGGACCGGGCCATCGGTCAGGCCGACCTCATGACGAGTATCCACAACACGATGACCATAGTAACTGCAGATCATTCTCACATGTTCAACTTCGGAGGCTACACTCTCAGAGGAAACACCATATTTGGTAACTAATGATTCTGATACACATCAGTACAATTCAGTTTTATTTGTAAAGAATAATACAATATCACATCATACATGGACTCAAGACTCTTTACATAGTGAGGTCACAACCTCACAGTATTACAGAGAAACACAACAGTTCTGAGAATGTGAAGAGAAAGGTAACCCTAACCCTAACCCTTTTAACAGAAGAAATCTCTAACAGAACCAGAACCAGTTGTGGGCGGAACATCTGCCTCGATTTTAAATGTTCTTGTGCCATATGTAATATGTCCAATAACAGCCTATTGAAATGTCTCGTGCAGGCCTGGCCCCCATGGTGAGTGACGTTGATCAGAAACCCTTTACCTCCATTTTGTATGGGAACGGACCAGGTTTCAAAATGGTCAACGGTGCGAGGGAGAACGTTTCCACTATCGATTACCGTAAGTAAAATCATGTAGCCACCAGCTCGGAGTATGTATTATTAGGAAAGGGAATACATTTAAAAGGAAAACCCCAAATTTTTATTTTATTACTCCCCAAAATAACCTCACACAGACAGATATTATATTATCAAAGTGCAGGTGTGATCAAACCCACGATGCATTTAGATCTCTTTCACAATGTGGAGGTCTTACATGAGGCCTAGTGCAATGGAATTTAATTTAACAAAAGGAAAAGTTTACAGCAGCTCTGGCAGGAAATCCAAACTCAAAAATCCAAATCAGGAAATAACAGGAGCCGCGATGAAAACTGACAGGAAAACACAAGAGTCGACAGAGAGAACTGACTAGAACTTAACAGATTTTAAACACAAACTGACACAGACGAACTGAGACATGTCAGACAGGTGATACGCGTCAGGAACAGGTGAGACGGGTCAGGAACAGGTGAGACACGTCAGACAGGTGAGACACGTCACACAGGTGAGACGCGTCAGGAACAGGTGAGACGCGTCAGGAACAGGTGAGACACGTCAGACAGGTGAGATACGTCACACAGGTGAGACGTGTCAGGAACAGTTGAGACACGTCAGGAACAGGTGAGACACGTCACACAGGTGAGACGCGTCAGGAACAGGTGAGACACCTCAGGGACAGGTGAGACACGTTAGACAGGTGAGATACGTCACACAGGTGAGACGCGTCAGGAACAGGTGAGACACGTCAGGAACAGGTGAGACGCGTCAGGAACAGGTGATCGCACGTTGATCGCACGTTGTCTTGGTGTGTTGCTGTCATTGGCATGACTGTGTATCCGGGACCTGTCCAAGAACAACTAGATGAGGATCCACTTCCAAAACAACAGTTCCATGGTCCACAACTCCACTGAAGACCAATGCTAACTTTTTTTTCTGTTCCTTCCATTCAGAGGAAAACAACTACCAGGCCCAGGCAGCCGTACCTCTGAAGATGGAGACTCATGGAGGAGAGGATGTTGCTGTGTTTGCTAAAGGCCCCCTGGCTCACCTGCTCCACGGGGTCCATGAGCAGAACTACATCCCCCATGTGATGGCCTACGCAGCCTGCATCGGCCAGAACAGGGAACACTGTATGTCATCCGGCGGGACGTCAGGTCTACGGCCCGTCCTCTCCAGCGTCGCAGCCCTTCTCACAGTCTCCAGACTGTTCTGCTGACTTAACCCTGACGTGTTGACTGCACATTTCAAAGGACACATTCGACACTGAAACAAGAGGCAACTGAATATATAGTTGATAAAACAGTCAGAAATATGTCTGTGTCTTACCTGGTGTGTAGATAAAGCTGTGAAATACTCCACCTACCATCGTTGTGTCCAGTAAGGGAAGTTGTAAAATCTCTAACCAATAAAAAAGTTTGTTTTCTGATAATTTTGTTGACTGTTATTGTCAAAATACAGTTTCTTCTAAATTTTCATCATGATAAAACTGTTTGAGTGTTTTTGTAGAACAACACTTGACTCAGAGTATGAACATTGTGAGTTTTCACAAAGAAAGAACTTTACAGGAAGTCATCGGACTATAGTTCACTCTACCTTTCTTCCACTCGCCGACACATTTTAGAACTTGACGGCAAAATCCCCGGATCAGAGCCAAATCTCAGTTTAATCTGCAGTCGCCGATCTCTCTGTGTAACCTCCTCTCAGACACAATTCCAGAGGCTCGCTGCCTCTCCATGGATTTCTAACAATCTGCAACAACTCAGCCAATCAGAGCGCAGGACTGCAGTCAGTCGTGTGGTATGAACTCACAACTGTAAGACTCCTGATCACGTCAGCACGTTGTGGAGTCTGAACTTGGCACGAGGCTGAAAGACGCCATCTTCATGACTCGACAGACAAAAGGTCAAAATGCTAGTTTTGTTTTTTTATTCTTGAAAAATGTTCCATTGTCACATCTTCAGAGAAAAACCAAATGTACCAGTGAACATCTTTTCTTTAAGTCACATGTCACGTGTTGTACTTTTCCATCAGTTCTCTTGTGGCCTGTGGAATGTGGACGGACGGAAGCGCCTCATTCGTCACTGGGAAAACAGAGGACTCGTGTGGGCTGAAGCATGAAGAGAGCAGGTTGAAGTTCTCATGTCGTCAACAATCTCAGTATCAGAGTCTGTTGGCGCCTCAGGGGCCACGTCATCATTTACAATGTTCTGATGGTTCGTGGCAGCTACAAATCCTTCTCTGTACTCCTGTTTTATCTTTGTATTCTATATTATGATAAAGGATCATTTTGTATAGAATGAATCAATGAATCAATTCCTCTCCGGGAACCATCACCTTACCGTGGTGGAGGGGGTTTGTGTGTCCCTATGAACCTGAGGGCTGTGTTGTCTGGAGCCTAGTGCTCCTGGTAGGGTTTCCCATGGCAGAGTGGTCTAAGGCGAGGGGCCAGACTAAGTATGGTTCAACAAAGACACCATGGACAACAGAGGAAGAGAAAAAGGGACCCAGCCCGGAGGAAGCCCGGGGCCCCCGTCTGGAGCTAGGCCCAGGCGGCGGGCTCGTCGGCGAGCACCTAGTGGCCGGGTTTGTCACGGAGCCCGGCCGGGCACAGCCCGAAAAAGCTACGTGGCACCTACCTCCTCTCCATCCTGTGGGCCCACCACTCATAGGAAGAACCACTGGGGTCGGGTGCGCTGCCACACGGGTGGCAGTGGAGGTCGGGGACCTCGACGAACCGGACCTGGGCTGCAGAAGCTGGCTCTGGGGACATGGAACGTCACATCTCTGTGGGGGAAGGAGCCGGAGCTTGTGCGGGAGGTGGAGCGCTACCAGTTGGATCCGGTGGGGCTTACCTCTATGCACAGTTTCGGTTCTGGAACTGTACTCCTGGATAGGGGTTGGACTCTTTTTTTCTCTGGAGTTGCCCAGGGGGAGAGGCGACGGCCGGGTGTGGGGATACTCACAAACCCCCGGCTGAGCGCCGCTGTGTTGGAGTTTACCCCGGTGGACAAAAGGGTCGCCTCCCTACGCCTTCGGGTGGTGGGGGGAAAACTCTGACTGTTGTTTGTGCATATGCACCAAACAGGAGTTCAGAGTATTCGGCCTTTTTGGAGACCGTGAATGGAGTCCTGCAAAGGACCCCAGTAGGGGACTCTTCTGCTGGGAGACTTCAACGCCCACGTGGGCAATGATGGAGACACCTGGAGAGGCGTGATTGGGAAGAACGGCCTCCCTGATCGGAACCCAAGTGGTTGTTTGTTATTAGACTTCTGTGCTAGCCATGGCTTGTCTATAATGAACACCATGTTCGAACATAAGGATGCTCATAAGTGTACATGGTACCAGAGCACCCTAGCCCAAAGGTCGATGATCGATTTTGTGATCGTTTCATCTGATCTGAGGCCGCATGTTTTGGACACTGGGGTGAAGAGAGGGGCGGAGCTGTCAACTGATCATCATCTGGTGGTGAGTTGGATCCGGGGGTGGGGGAAGACTCTGGATAGACCTGGTAAGCCCAAACGTGTAGTGCGGGTGAACTGGGAACGTCTGGAGGAGGCCCCCATCCAGGAGATTTTCAACTCACACCTCCGGCGGAGCTTTTCTGGCATTCCTGTGGAGGTTGGGGGCATTGAACCCGAGTGGGAAATGTTCAAAGCTTCCATTGCTGAAGCTGCGGCGGTGAGCTGTGGTCTCAAGGTCTTAGGTGCCTCAAGGGGCGGTAACCCTCGAACTCCGTGGTGGACACCGGTGTTCAGGGAAGCTGTCCAACTGAAGAAGGAGTCCTTTAGGGATATGTTATCCCAGAGGACTCCGGAAGCAGTAGCAAGGTACCGACGGGCCCGAAGGGCTGCAGCCTCTGCCGTGTCAGAGGCAAAACAGCGGATGTGGGAGAAGTTCGGAGAAGTCATGGAGAAGGACTTTAGAACCATCCACGCTGTGTACAGTAAGGATGGGACACTGTTGACCTCAACTGAGGAGGTAATCGGGCGGTGGAAGGAGCATTTTGAGGAACTCCTGAATCCGACTAACACGCCCTCTATGGTAGAGGCAGAGCTGGAGGCTGATGGAGGATCATCGTCAATTTCCCTGGCGGAGGTCACTGTGGTAGTCAAACAACTTCACAGTGGCAAAGCCCCGGGGGTTGATGAGATCCGCCCAGAAATGTTGAAAGCTTTGGGTGTGGAGGGGCTGTCTTGGTTGACACGTCTCTGCAACATTGCGTGGAGGTCGGGTACAGTGCCAAACGAGTGGCAGACCGGGGTGGTGGTTCCCCTGTTCAAAAAGGGGGACCAGAGAGTGTGTGCCAATTACAGGGGTATCACAGTTCTCAGCCTCCCGGGTAAAGTCTACTCCAAGGTGCTGGAAAGGAGGGTTCGGCCAATAGTCGAACCTCAGATTGAAGAGGAACAATGTGGATTCCGTCCTGGACGTGGAACAACGGACCAGCTCTTTACCCTTGCAAGGATCCTGGAGGGGGCCTGGGAGTATGCCCATCCAGTCTACATGTGCTTTGTGGATTTGGAGAAGGCGTATGACCGGGTCCCCCGGGAGATACTGTGGGAGGTGCTGAGGGAGTATGGGGTGAGGGGGTCACTTCTTGGGGCCATCCAATCCCTGTATACTCAAAGCAATAGCTGTGTCCAGGTTCTCGGCAGTAAGTCGGATTCGTTCCCGGTGGGGGTTGGTCTCCGCCAGGGGTGCGCTTTGTCACCAATCCTGTTTGTGATATTCATATACAGGATATCGAGGCGTAGTCGTGGTGGGGTGGGGTTGCAGCTCGGTGGCCTGGGGATCTCATCACTGCTTTTTGCAGATGATGTGGTCCTGATGACACCATCAGTCTGTGATCTTCAGCACTCACTGGATCAGTTCGCAGCCGAGTGTGGAGCGGTTGGGATGAGAATCAGCACCTCAAAATCTGAGGCCATGGTTCTCAGCAGGAAACCGGTGGATTGTCTACTCTGGGTAGGGAATGAGCCCTTACCTCAAGTAAAGGAGTTTAAGTACCTCGGGGTCTTGTTTGCGAGTGAGGGGACAATGGAGCGTGAGATTGGCCGTAGAATTGGAGCAGCGGGGGCGGTATTGCACTTGCTTTGCCGCACCGTTGTGACAAAAAGGGAGCTGAGCCGGAAGGCAAAGCTCTCAATCTACCGGTCAATCTTTGTTCCTACCCTCACCTATGGTCATGAAGGATGGGTCGTGACCGAAAAAACGAGATCGCGAGTACAAGCGGCCGAAATGGGTTTCCTTAGAAAGGTGGCTGGTGTCTCCCTTAGAGATAGGGTGAGAAGCTCAGTCATCCGTGAGGAGCTCGGAGTAGAGCCGCTGCTCCTTTGCGTAGAAAGGAGCCAGTTGAGGGGGTTCGGGCATCTGGTAAGGATGCCCCCTGGGCGCCTCCCCTGGGAGGTGTTCCAGGCACGTCCAGCTGGGAAGAGACCTCGGGGTAGACCCAGGACTAGGTGGAGAGATTATATCTCCACACTGGCCTGGGAACGCCGTTGGATCCCCCAGTCAGACCTGGTTAATGTGGCCCGGGAAAGGGAAGTTTGGGGCCCCCTACTGAAGCTGCTGCCCCCGCGACCCGACCACGGATAAGCGGTTGAAGATGAGATGAGATGAGATGAATCAATGGATTTCAAGGCCCAACTTCTCTTAAACATATTTGTACGTGACTCTCAGTGCCTCTAAACCTTCTATTTTCTAAAATGATGAAAGTTCTGTAATTAAATCAATCGACGACAAAGTAAGCAATTAGAGGAAGAAACAATGAACCAATCAGAGCTTAGTAGGCAGAATAAAGAATGGTTACATCATCGTCTTACATAAGGATGACATCATTGATGAAGTAATAATGCTGGATACAGAGCCACTGCTCGGCTTCGCTGCCAAGGGGCCACTTGTGTTTGTCAATGAATAACGCTTGAAAAACTTGGACCTCCGTTACCAAGGAGACGCCTGTAAACTGAAAACTCCCCTCAGCCAATTAGCACTTCTGCCAAGGATGTGATTGGTTTGTTCGCAGGTTCATTCAAAACGTTTTGGACGAAACGAGTCAGATCCGGATGTGGATCGTTGAAGATGCTTCACTGTTGGAAGATGCTGGGAAACTTGACATCTTGACTCGTATCTTTACAAAAACATAACACTTTGAGGATTGTGTGAGTCAGATTATAGGTGTGGGATTGCTCAGCCTTGAATGCTCTTGTTACCGTTTCTATAATAATTCTCTGAAGGTTTTTTCTTCCTTAAACTCTTCCACAATCCAGAAGGATATTTAATTTGCGTGCAGTCAGTGATCTGGAGAGGAATGTACGGTGGAGTGTGCGTGTGTGTGTGTGTGTGCGCGCATGTGTGCGTGTGTGTGTGCGTGTGTGTGCGTGCGTGTGTGTGCGTGCGTGTGCGCATGTGTGTGTTCGCGCGTGTTCGCGCGTGTGTGTGTGTGCGTGCGTGTGTGTGTGTGCGTGCGTGTGTGTGTGCGTGTGCGTGTGTGTGCGTGCGTGCGTGTGCTGAGAGCTCACGTGAGTGATTGTGTCGGTGGAAACCGGAGGCAGGGAGAGAAAAAAGGTAACAATACCTAGAGATATTCAAAATAATAATGATAAGGAATAATAAAAGCAACATTAGCACTATTGATGACATCATCATCTATTGTCATTGTCAATGTTTTCCATAGTGAGGTTGTGACCTCACAGTATTAGAGAACTCTCATCCCTATGGTTCAGACCCTCTCTTCAGCCTGTGTTGTGATCTCCAGCCCTTGGATTCGCTGTGAGCACGTTCGAGTGTTCGATTGTGTTGAGATTACACAGAAAGATCAGACGAAAGAAGCAACACAGGGTCGACAGCTGTGGGCCACCGAGGCTGCAAGAAGATGATAATTCTCCCCTTTTCAAAGCAGAGATCCTTCTCCTGGAGTCATCGACGCCCTTTCTCTTGGCTGATCTACAGTAGTTCAGCAGGTATTAGCATGCAGTGCATATATAGACGTCCCCTCTGGTGAAAATCCAGTTTTAATCTTGTTAACACGTCATGGACACATCATGGGCGAGCCGGACCGGGGGCAACCTTGTGATTTGCTCTTCTTCGTACGTGGAGATGGTTTTATGAACTCATGTCATGGTGAAGTTGCACAGGTGTGTTTGACGAGCATCGTCGTAGCTGCCTGCGGGGGCGACTAGAAATCACAGGAAGAGGACGAACCAACACAGACGAGGCAGAGACCACTAGACGCAGGTGAAACACATGACGTAAAGTGACCAATGACAAGACGATGACAAGGAAAACAGGAAGTGTCAAAATAAAACACAAGGATCACAAGAAAGAAACTCACCTGAGGCAGAGCTGCAAGGAACAGATCAAATAATGAATAATCACTAAGTAATAAAAGAGAAAACAATATTAGACCAAGAAAAATATTTTTAGAATTCAAGAGTTTTTGTAAAGTTCACAAGAGTGATGACAAAAAGACTCTACTCTTGTATTTTGTGGAACAAAGCCTGGATTCCTGTCCTAGTTGGGAAGTCCTCATCAGTCCTCCCTCCCTCCCTTCAGTCCTCCCTCTCTTCCTTCAGTCCTCCCTCCCTCCCTTCAGTCCTCCCTCTCTTCCTTCAGTCCTCTCTCTCTCCCTTCAGTCCTCCCTCCCTCCCTTCAGTCCTCCCTCTCTTCCTTCAGTCCTCTCTCTCTTCCTTCAGTCCTCCCTCCCTCTCTTCCTTCAGTCCTCTCTCTCTTCCTTCAGTCCTCCCTCCCTCCCTCCCTTCAGTCCTCCCTCTCTTCCTTCAGTCCTCTCTCTCTTCCTTCAGTCCTCCCTCCCTCTCTCCCTTCAGTCCTCTCTCTCTCCCTTCAGTCCTCCCTCCCTCTCTCCCTTCAGTCCTCTCTCTCTCCCTTCAGTCCTCCCTCCCTCTCTCCCTTCAGTCCTCTCTCTCTCCCTTCAGTCCTCTCTCTCTTACTTCAGTCCTCCCTCTCTCCCTTCAGTCCTCCCTCCCTCTCTTCCTTCAGTCCTCTCTCTCTTCCTTCAGTCCTCCCTCCCTCTCTTCCTTCAGTCCTCCCTCTCTCCCTTCAGTCCTCCCTCCCTCTCTTCCTTCAGTCCTCCCTCTCTTCCTTCAGTCCTCCCTCCCTCCCTCCCTCCCTCCCTCTCTCTCTTCCTTCAGTCCTCTCTCTCTCCCTTCAGTCCTCCCTCTCTTCCTTCAGTCCTCCCTCTCTTCCTTCAGTCCTCTCTCTCTCCCTTCAGTCCTCCCTCCCTCTCTTCCTTCAGTCCTCCCTCTCTCCCTTCAGTCCTCCCTCCCTCTCTTCCTTCAGTCCTCCCTCTCTTCCTTCAGTCCTCCCTCCCTCCCTCCCTCCCTCCCTCTCTCTCTTCCTTCAGTCCTCCCTCCCTCCCTTCAGTCCTCCCTCTCTTCCTTCAGTCCTCCCTCTCTTCCTTCAGTCCTCTCTCTCTCCCTTCAGTCCTCCCTCTCTTCCTTCAGTCCTCCCTCTCTTCCTTCAGTCCTCTCTCTCTTCCTTCAGTCCTCCCTCCCTCTCTTCCTTCAGTCCTCTCTCTCTTCCTTCAGTCCTCCCTCCCTCTCTCCCTTCAGTCCTCTCTCTCTCCCTTCAGTCCTCTCTCTCTTCCTTCAGTCCTCCCTCTCTTCCTTCAGTCCTCTCTCTCTTCCTTCAGTCCTCCCTCTCTCCCTTCAGTCCTCCCTCCCTCTCTTCCTTCAGTCCTCCCTCTCTCCCTTCAGTCCTCCCTCCCTCTCTTCCTTCAGTCCTCCCTCTCTTCCTTCAGTCCTCCCTCTCTTCCTTCAGTCCTCTCTCTCTTCCTTCAGTCCTCCCTCTCTTCCTTCAGTCCTCCCTCTCTTCCTTCAGTCCTCTCTCTCTTCCTTCAGTCCTCCCTCTCTTCCTTCAGTCCTCCCTCTCTTCCTTCAGTCCTCCCTCCCTCTCTTCCTTCAGTCCTCTCTCTCTTCCTTCAGTCCTCCCTCTCTTCCTTCAGTCCTCCCTCTCTTCCTTCAGTCCTCTCTCTCTTCCTTCAGTCCTCCCTCTCTTCCTTCAGTCCTCCCTCCCTCTCTCCCTTCAGTCCTCCCTCTCTCTCTTCCTTCAGTCCTCCCTCTCTCCCTTCAGTCCTCCCTCCCTCTCTTCCTTCAGTCCTCTCTCTCTTCCTTCAGTCCTCCCTCCCTCTCTTCCTTCAGTCCTCCCTCTCTTCCTTCAGTCCTCCCTCTCTTCCTTCAGTCCTCTCTCTCTTCCTTCAGTCCTCTCTCTCTTCCTTCAGTCCTCCCTCTCTTCCTTCAGTCCTCCCTCTCTTCCTTCAGTCCTCTCTCTCTTCCTTCAGTCCTCCCTCTCTTCCTTCAGTCCTCTCTCTCTTCCTTCAGTCCTCCCTCTCTTCCTTCAGTCCTCCCTCCCTCTCTCCCTTCTCCGTCACCCATTAGTCTGTCAACAAAAACTAAATTCACCACATTCACCAAGATTATAACCTGTCTTCTTCTGCGGACGTCAGTCCTGGAACTGTGATCTAATGATCTACATCGTCTATCGTTTCATATTGTTTCACATTGTTTCATATTCTGCTGTATCGTTTAGTTTGTTGACGGTAAATCACACATCAACACAGAAAGAGTCTGGAAGAACAGAGGAGCTGAATCCCGACAGTCAGTGCAGCTTGTATTGATACTGTGATTCTACTGAGTCTCCACATGTATCTATTGGGGCATGAGATTGTGGTCACGTTACAAAAACATATCATATTGCAAAAATGCACTGACTTTTATAATCTATAATGTTTAAAAATGTGAATTTACAAATGTGAAACACCGTCTGCACTGAGCTGTACTTTTCCTTTTCCAGTTCCCTTCGTCGAGTCAACACGAGATGTCGTATGACACAGCTGTCATGAACATGCCATCGGTTGTGGCTCAGTGGATTTATCCAGTGACCTTTTAGTATCATCCAGCTTTACCGTAACAATCCCGCGGGTTTCTAGAGAGGATCAACTATCACTAACATCTTTCTAATCTCGCACATGACATTTTGTGGCATTTGTGAGATGCTCTGTCGGATCTGGTCTAAACCAAAGAGACGAAGACACATGAAGTCACAGAATGAAGAGTTTTTCATCATGACATAAATCTGTTCTATGATAAAACACAAATCCCAAGAGAATCAATCATTCTTCAATAATCTCACGTCATAATCCAGATCAATAGCTCCCAGAGTTTTGTGGCGGAGCAGGATTCAGATGAGAATAGCTCTGCAGAATTCATCTGATGATCACAGAAGAGAATAACATCATGTGATGAACCTGGATCTCTTCTTCCGTCATGTTCCAGTTAAACATCTGGGGCCTTTGCTTGTCACATGGGAACTAACAGCAGTAAGTTGTTAGTTGACTGGTCAGAACCTTCAAGACGGGAGCATGAAGGAGTCTTTGAGCATGAAGGAGATGAACACACACACACACACACACACACTGACAGATGAACACACACACACACACACACACACACTGACAGATGAACACACACACACACACACTGGCAGATGAACACACACACACACACACACACACTGACAGATGAACACACACACACACACACACTGACAGATGAACACACACACACACACACACACACACTGACAGATGAACACACACACACACACACTGACGGATGAACACACACACACACACACACTGACAGATGAACACAGAGTTGTCTCCTCGTCTCCGGTGACGTCTGTGGACTGTGGGAGAACAGACTCAGATGTAAACTCAGCGACTTGTTGTAATGAGGGCAAGTGAGCGAAAACAATGATATGTTTTAAATCACACGCTGTTGAAAAGTCGAAGCCTCAGAGCCGCTGACAGACTTTGACATGAACTGACATCACAACGTGCAGAAAACCACAAAGTGGAAAGTCCATCTTGATTTCAATATGTTGCTGTTGCATCAGATGAGTGAAACTCTTTCAGTTCTCCAATAATTCCTTCATTTCAAAAGGTTCAAGGAAAAACCGGTGATTTGTCCGTTGACTAGTTGCTCAGCGCTGTTTCCTTCAGTTGCTGTTGCTCCACCCAACGATCAGGATCAGAACCAACCTCACAATCCTTGTTTTATTCAAACCATTGATTTGAGACAATGGATTTCAGGCTGAAATCCATTTCAAGCTGGAAAGGAGCTGGTAACTCTTCCTTATTGATTCATCTGGTTATAATTTCTCAATTAAATGTTTATTTGTTTGTTCTGTAAAACTTCAGAAAGCAGTAAAAAGGCCAACGGAGCGTTGCTAATATTCTGTTTCCTGTGTTCTAGAAAGTGGAAAACAAAAACAATTCCTGATCTGCTCGCTTCTCACGAAACCACGTCCACTAAATATGCCTGATGTTTTTCATCAAGATCCATGAATTATTCCCTGGTGGAGAAAAAAATGGTGAACATGTCAAAAAACACAGAATCTCACAAATGGGGAAAACAAGGAGCAAAGAACACATGGAAAATATACTGAACAAGAATCCTGAGGGGAACAGGAAACAGAGCAGGAGACATCACGGGGTTTGAGCACAGAACTGACAAACTGACAAAGGACTGGGAGCACACACACACACGCATACACACACACACTCCACCAGGGAATAATTCATGGATCTTGATGAAAAACATCAGGCATATTTAGTGGACATGTGGTTTCGTGAGAAGCGAGCAGATCAGGAATTGTTTTTGTTTTCCACTTTCTAGAACACAGGAAACAGAATATTAGCAACGCTCCGTTGGCCTTTTTACTGCTTTCTGAAGTTTTACAGAACAAACAAATAAACATTTAATTGAGAAATTATAACCAGATGAATCAATAAGGAAGAGTTACCAGCTCCTTTCCAGCTTGAAATGGATTTCAGCCTGAAATCCATTGTCTCAAATCAATGGTTTGAATAAAACAAGGATTGTGAGGTTGGTTCTGATCCTGATCGTTGGGTGGAGCAACAGCAACTGAAGGAAACAGCGCTGAGCAACTAGTCAACGGACAAATCACCGGTTTTTCCTTGAACCTTTTGAAATGAAGGAATTATTGGAGAACTGAAAGAGTTTCACTCATCTGATGCAACAGCAACATATTGAAATCAAGATGGACTTTCCACTTTGTGGTTTTCTGCACGTTGTGATGTCAGTTCATGTCAAAGTCTGTCAGCGGCTCTGAGGCTTCGACTTTTCAACAGCGTGTGATTTAAAACATATCATTGTTTTCGCTCACTTGCCCTCATTACAACAAGTCGCTGAGTTTACATCTGAGTCTGTTCTCCCACAGTCCACAGACGTCACCGGAGACGAGGAGACAACTCTGTGTTCATCTGTCAGAGTGTGTGTGTGTGTGTTCATCCGTCAGTGTGTGTGTGTGTGTGTTCATCTGTCAGTGTGTGTGTGTGTGTGTGTTCATCTGTCAGTGTGTGTGTGTGTGTGTTCATCTGTCAGTGTGTGTGTGTGTTCATCTGTCAGTGTGTGTGTGTTCATCTGCCAGTGTGTGTGTGTGTGTTCATCTGTCAGTGTGTGTGTGTGTGTGTGTGTCTGTTCATCTGTCAGTGTGTGTGTGTGTGTGTGTGTTTATTTGTCCATGTGTGTGTGTGTGTGTTTATCTGTCCATGTGTATGTGAAGCCAAGGCAGTTATGTACGATTCCCGTGATCCATAAACAACAAGCTATGAAAACAAGAGACTATTCTCTCTCATGAGTTATCGTCATGTTTCAGTTTGTTTGTCAAACTGTCCTCGAGGTTTGAAGATGTAGTCGATGTTTAGCAGGAGATGGTCAGGACACAGCAGACGCACCAAGGAACAAAATGTGGCGTGGACACATGAATATGGATTTATACACATGATTTATTGTTTACTTATTATTGGAGGTGAACGGTACACGGCCTCGGTGTGTGTTTGCTGCTCAGGAGCTTCTGGACTCAACTGCTTGTTAAACTCTCGTTTTATTCTCACAGCAGAGTTAATGTTTTTCTGAAATCTCACTAACTGAACAAAAGATAATATATTCATGGTTCACTCAGACACCAGCATCGTGCTGTGACGTCGGCAGCAGGTCAAGAAATACTTTAGTGAATGGTGCCCTCTGGTGGATATGAGGAGGAATGAGCACGATGACGTAGTCAATGGAGAGAGACGTTCAAATATCATAACAGATGTTTTAAGCATAAATATTTGCTAAACTCAGGTACTGTACACCAACATGAAGACGTATCAAAAATAAACACGTTACTTTACAAACAGCTTAGAAGCACTGAGGGCATAAGTTTTTAAAACTTTGGTTAGGACAGTTTTTAATAATGATCCACTTCTGTCACTGTACACACACACACACACACACACACACACAAACATTAAGGGCCTGACTCCGAAGACAGTTTACGTGAATTGAACACATGTAAATTAATCAAATCTTTTGTTATATGCAAGTATATTTTTTTTTTATGAAAAAACCCTAAAACGCCAGTGGGCTCGTCCGGGATTTGAACCCGGGACCTCTCGCACCCTAAGCGAGAATCATACCCCTAGACCAACGAGCCGTGTGACGTCAGCGAGGACAGACGTGGATTTGGACACCAGAAGAACCACAACGTGAACGTTCAACTCGCTCACATCCGAGTCGTTCTTCTGGTTTTATACGAACCAGCAGATTTTCAGAGAACGAAAAGTAAAACAGAAAACAGGAGAGTGAACAAAGATGGAGTAATAGTTCTGCCGGGTATTTAAATAGAGTGAGTAATCTCCAAAATAGACGATCTCTGATTCAAATAGCCGAACCAGTCATTTGATTTCATCGTTTATTGTTTTTCATTCAATACCTGTGAGACAGTTTACTCTCCCTGTTTGTGTGTGTGTATGTGTGTGTGTGTGTGACACACTGTAGTCAGCATAGCTATATTTTTGAATCAACAAGAAATGATTTAAATGGTGCAAAGAATTTATATTTTAGTAACAAAAGAAATAAATTAAAAGAAAAAATGTAAAGTCTTCAAACGCTTTACAGGAAAGGTACTCTGTATGTATGAACAGCACCAAAACATATAATAATGGTTAATAACTTTACACTCCAGCATGTTGAACACGACACGTCAGTGCAGAAGAAGAAGACTGTGGAGGACGAAGCCTCCGACTCAGGTCAAACACCCGAAGCACGAGGGGTTGGAACAGATTTCACAAGGATCTGTAGACGTGAGGATGTACACTGCGAAGAAAGAAGATGAAACATTACATGAAACTTGAGCTAAAACGTGTTTTTGGATGTTGGATGATAACAGATCACTACAGATCAATGTGTGCGTCAGATCAGCTGCTCATGGGCCTCTTGTCTTACAGGATGTGCATCATGTGTAAACCGTGACCTCGAGCAATCGTTCGATTTGTTTGTTTCCTACATGAACGTGACAGAGGTCAGATGTTTGACACGCGCTCATGGCTGATCGGAGGTGATCGTTGGCTCCAGAGTCAGATCTGACTCTCGTCCAGAGATTCATGTGCAGATTAAACAAATGAACATAATTCATTGACAAACCTGAGCAGAGATGTTTGCAGATTGAAGAGCAAAGCTGCATTGGCCTCTTTGTTAATGTCCCATATTGTCACCTTCAAGTTTTGATCCTTCTTAATATGGTTTTATATCTCTTTTTAAGGAGCTCTGCTCATATTAATTAGACGTTGGCCTGTCTAATTAATATGTGATGAGCCTCTCCTCTGATTGGCCGACTGTTTGCTGAGTGACGCATGGTGGTTGTTCACCTGGAGCGAGGAGCTTCCATCTCCTGCTCCCGACGACCAACAAGTCATCGGTACCTGGTGTCGGCCCGCGAGGCCGAAGATGCCAGAGCGGCGGAGACGTGTATTTATCTGTACTTACAGACCCGAGACCTTATTTATTATGATAAAAAAGGCATGGAAATCTCAATTTTGACAATATGGGCCCTGATATATTCTATATGTCATCATCGTCACCAGATAAAGACCAGAAACAATGAAAGTGCACATTTGTGACCCATTTGTTAAGATTTACACTTCCATTGTAAATGAATGAGTTTACGCCTGAGGGACGTGAAAGTTCTGAGAGATGGATGAAGACGTGTTATTGGCTTATTGTGCTTAATGAGAAAATCTCACCAGCACAACTTGTTGTTCGTGCCTCTGTAGTGTGATGGACAGTGTTTTACAAGCTCTATCTGACTCACCTAGTCTGGAGAAGACGACGCCCGTCCCCTTCCCTCGGCAGACTGTCTGAAACACCTGAGGAAGCAGCGGGTTGGAACAAGCAGCCATGACACTGGTCTCTGACAGTCGAGGGCTGATGTCGTCGTCTAGGTCCATCAGCTCCTTCAGCTGCTTCACGGCCTCCAGGGGGAAACTCCGGTCTCCGACCTGGAGAGGAAACATTATTCCTAACCTTGACAGGACGGAGCTGATGTAACTGAACAGAAACCTCAACCTCTTCTATTAAATAACTAAAGACTGGGTGAAAAGAAAGAAGCCACACAGATGGACACTCACCTTCACCTGCACAGCTCCACTGCTCACACACAGAACCAGAAGAACCACAACGCTGAGCGACCTCATCTTCAGGTGACGGGAAGCCTCTTGTCGTCTGCAGGATGTGAACCTGTGCTGCCTCTTATAAGGTGTGGACAGATGATGAGTGATTCATTAACATGGGGGTCACAGACGGACTACGAGAACTGAGGATCCTCTTTTTGAGTTTATTACCACCACATCCTCATGTGTTTATAACCTGTCTCTCTCCGTCAGCAGGATATGTGGGTATTGACTTTGCGTTCCAGACTCTCACCAAGTCCCTCGGTGCCAGCTCATAAATCACCTCTGGTCTTTCTCCCACAGACGTCGGTCACAGCGCTCTTGTCCCAAAGAGTCACTTGTTTGAAGAGTTGTGATATTTGCATAAATGATGACGTTGTGCAGACTCACACGCGGATTAAAACAGAACTTCCTGTTGGCTTGAAATGCTCTAAACTCTTACTTCGAAATATAAGAGTGAATATTATAAAAGTAACTTGTGAGTGGTAGTTTGACTCGAGGTCTGAGGGGGCGGACCCTGCCCTGTGATGTCATGATGATGGTTGAACTCAAAGACCTTTGAGTTTACATCATGATTTGCAGATCAATACTCTGATCAGTTGAATATCGGTGTCAGTACAGTGGTGATCATAAAGGCCAAACAACTGTTTCATATAAAGTGTTGAGGTAATGATGGAGCAGCAATACATAAATAAATGACATCATCAGAAAACTACAGACGCTGCTTCTGATAAACAACAATCTTCTGCTTTTCCTCTCAGTGTATCAATGAATCTTCTTGATAGGACATATTCATAAATATATATAAATGTTTTAGATTTCATTCCCTTCATGTCTAAATGCTGATTCAAATACTTCTCCTCATTGTATATACGTGATCTATTCCATCAACTTCAAATAGCTTTTCTGTCATTTTCATACAATTAGTCAAATTTAAACCTTTATTCTTCTTCTTCTTACTTCTCATAAAAAATATATTATTTTAAATAGTTTATATGAAAATGAAATGAAACTTTACTAAAGAAAATCTCAAGGTTTTTATAAACCCAATAAAAAAGGGGGGAAAGAGACTATATATGTTTATGTACGTTAACATTAATCATGTAAGTTATGTTATTAATTATGATCTTGTGAAGTAATAGACACAGTGACTGGGTCCTGGTGTGGATCAGTACAGCACCAGGTTCAGAACCACATTAAAAACATTGGATCGAAGTTACATCCACTGATGAGTCGATTTTAAAGATGAAGACGATCGCTGTGTTTCAGTTCATGTACATTACATCACATCATAACTGTTCATGTGGACTTTGGTATTGATCGTATTGATCGTATTGATCGTATTGGTCGTATTGGTCGTATTCATCGCAGATCGCAGATCGCTCCAATAACAACACAACCATTTTATTTTAACAGCTTCTAGAAAAGACAACAAAGTCAGCGACACTTGTCATCATGTTCTGTTGTGTTATTGACTAAAATCAAATACATGAGACGTTCCGTCTCCTCAGGAGACGTGACACTGCGGTAAACGATGAACCAATGAACGAAATGTTCAGACAAACGAACTGATGAGCAGTTCAACTAACGGACGTTTGTAGCGTCACGTGATCGGAGCACGATGTGAAGATTAAAACCCAACCTCTACATATAAAAATATAAAACCTATAGAAGTATAAACCTCAGAGCTAAAACATATGAGTTAGTTGTTGCCATAGTGATGATCTCATCTGTCACCCTGTTCTGCCACCTAGTGGCCAAAATCAATGAATGCAGCCTGAAGTACACTCATCAACACAGTGCCTGTGGCCTCGTACTGATAGAAAATATTCATTCATTCATCATCTACCACTTTATCCATTTAAGGGTCACGGGGGTCGCTGGAGCCAATCCCAGCTGACATTGGGAGAGAGGACAGGTCCCAGCCTATCACAGGGCCACATACAGACAACCACTCAGACTCACATTCACACCTACGGTCAATTTAGAGTCTTCAATGAACCTGACCCCATTCTACATGTCTCTGGACTGTGGGAGGAAGCCGGAGAACCTGGAGAGAACCCACGCACACACAGGGAGAACATGCAAACTCCACACAGAAAGGTCCTGGTTGAACCCAGAACCTTCTTGCTGTGAGGCGAAGGTGCTAACCACTACACCACCATGCAGCCCTGATAGATAATATGATATAGATAATATGATATAATATATAACACAATACACACATGATTTGTCAATGAAGGCTTTTTATTCAAAACAATATAGAAGAAGGAGAAACATTAAAAAACAAGTCCCCTCCTTTAAATACAGAGCTTAGTAAGATAGAAATGTAACAAACAGTATAATGCAGAGTAACACAGTAACAGTTTGGAAAAAACTAAACCCAAAAACCATATTAAAACTAAGTTTGTAAAGTGCCCAGTGGGCCAGAACCAGAACCTCAGTATTCAGGGGAAGAAATCTTTGTCTCATCATCGCAGGCAAAAATGTGAAAAATTCCCTGACATAGTTTTAAAGAGGAAAAGAATCACAAGTCTTAAGCTCGACCAGACGCTTCTGGCTCGGTGGGTTGGTTCAGCAGCCGGTGCAGGCGGCGAACGCACAGATCTCACAGACGTCCAGAGGAACCATGGCTGAAACAAAGACGAGAGAGACGAGACATTAGACACCTCTGATCATCACCTGACATGTTCACTTGAAATCACAAAGACGTGGGCTGACCTAGTCTGGAGAGCGACGCAGACGCTCCTCTCTGCTTACAGATGGGCAGGAACTCCTGCGGCAGCATGGGGTCGGCACAGAGCGACACGGTGCTCGTCCGGAGCCGCGGGTTCTGTGGCCCGGCTGAGGCTCTGCTCAGCGTCAGCTCCTGAAGCCTCTTGACGGCCTCCAGCGAGAAGGACAATCCATTCTCCTGGAAGAAGAGGCAGGGCTCAGTGTTGGACAAGTCAAACCTCACCAAAGACTCGTTTGGTATCGTAGCAGTTGTTCAAGTAATGACAGGACAAACATGTGGCAGAGGTTTGTGCAGAAGACATCAGTCAACAGAAGTGTGGTGAACTTACTTGGACTTGAACAGCTTCAGAAGTCCAGCCGAGGGCCAGGACCAGGAGAGCGACGGTGACGAGAGCGGCCTTCATCTTGAACTGCGGGTTTATCTCGGAGCCTTGTTGTCTCTTGGTGTGTGTGTGTGTGCTCAGCAGATGTTGAGCTCAGAGTGTGTGTTTCCCTTTGTCCACAGGCGTCTTTTAAACAGAGCAGCAGTCATGTGACCAGAGAGTTTCTCACGGGTTAATGAGTAGCGACGGGGCTTGACGGGTTGTAAAGAGGAATTCATAAATCCTACTTTGACCTCATCACCTCCCGGATTGTGTCATGGATCCCTGAGACACACGTCGGCTCTCAGGGATGAACCCACAAACTCCTGTTTCTCACACGCACATTATCAATATCTATGTTTCATATAATGAAATATCTGTAAGAGCTGGTTCAAATCATATTGAGTGGAAGTCATATGTTTATTTATATAAATATATAGTTTGTCTGTGATTCAAATCATATATATTTATATGATTAAACAAAATTAAATGCATTAAATTAAATTTCAAATATTTTCATATAATATCTTTGCCTTTCTTATCATCTCACGAACCTGACAACACAAACTCAAACTACATTTATATGCAAATATGATTGTTTCCTCTGTGACATGCCTATTAAAAATAATCAGATGATTTTATTTGTTTCTGCTGCTTCTGTAGTTTTTATCTCAGATCTGGAGGAGTTATATGAAACTGATGTAAGACGTATGTTTACTTTGTAAAAAGGTTTTCAGGCCAGACGTGGAGAACAATGTCTGTAAAAGCTTCATGGGAGTGAGCTGTCGGTCCAATAACATGATATAATAATAATAATAATAATAATAATAATAATAATAATAATAATAATAATAATAATAATAATAATAATAATAGTAGTAATAATAAGAAACTACTGCATCTTTCAAATGGGTTTTTCTTTCCATCATCATGTGACCTCTTTCTATGACTTATTATAATAATAAGCAAACAACAAAATATGAAATGACCTCTTATACATTCTTCACATTCTACACATGAATCCCTCCAGAAAAATCTCTCACACAAGATTCATTCATCATTTATCAAATTATCATTGATCAAGTGTCTTATATTTATCCATAAGTCTGTTTTAAACAATCTTTACATTTGTAAAGAGTTTAGAGTTATTCTAAACAGACCGACTCATCAGCTGCTGCAGGAATCAAACCTGTGACCTTCCAGTGACGGAGGCAATCGATCGACTTCGCTTGTGAGTGGCACCGACGTGACGCCTCGTACACACACACACACACACACACACACACACGTCTGTGAGGTTATGATGAGCTCATTAAACACAATGCTTTACGCAGAGCATGAAGGATGTGTCTGTCCAACACACACAGGAAGCAGAGTGTGTGTGTGTGTGTGTGTGTGTACGCGCACTCTGGATTCCGCCTCCAGTCTGATCACATTCATGTCTGTGTGCAGACGGTCGTCTCACTCCATGTGTCACCTCCACAAGCGACTGGACCTCTTACCCACATGGTTGGCAGTTAGGCTCCGCCCCCAGTGACCCCAACCAGGAAGAGGTGATAAAAGGTGCAGTTTGTATGCGTCATCATCAGATACACTGAACGCATCGTGCAGTCCATCAGACAGGTGGGAGCAGCACGAGCAGGAGATTGTGTCGTTAATCAATAATCCCTTCCGACAGGAAGGTGTAGCTGATGTAGTGACACACACACACAAACACCCACACACACGTTAATAATTCAAATCTGCTGAAATATTAAAATCACATCTGAGGTGAAGACATGTTGGGTCAAAGGTGAAAGACGTTTCACAAACCTCGAGCTGCTTCACGTGTCGACCATCAGAATTAAAAAACTCATAGATTTAATGTTGACGTTGAGTCAATTTCTTGTTTTTCTGTCGTGGGAAAGGAGAATTCTTCAGACGGGTCGAAGACTAATGAGGACGTTTAGTCTGGAGGAGAGTAAATCATCAGCCGGACGGTGAATAGAATATGTTTGCGTATTTATTTATCTGACCTCAGACATTTTACAGTCAAGTGTGTGAGCAAGCACCAAGGACACTTCATCACACACTTCATCACACACACACACACACACACACACACACACACACACACACACACACACACTGAGATGTGAACCTGTGACCTGCAGAATAGGATCTCATTCTTTTAGCCAGCAATCAATAATTTACTGGGGAGCAAGATGAGCTATAACAACATGTTTTACACCAACAGAGGATCATTCTGAGTTGAGCTCTTCTGACCACATGTGAACACAAGTCTAATATTGACTCTCTGACTCTGTCTCCACCCGGGGAGACTCTGTCTCCACCCGGGGAGACTCGCTGCTCCTCGGCCGATGAATGTGTCACTGTGTTCTCCAGCCTGCAGCGGAGGTAAATCACAAAAACCCTGATCGTCCATCAGTCTCAAGAGTTGGAGTCAGGTTCTAAAACAGAAATCTGAGGTTAAGCTACTGTGTTTAATTCAACAGGTCAGTGTGTTTCGGGATGTGCACCAGCTTCTTCAGACATGATCTGCTCTCAGCGGAACATCATGACTTCAAACAGGGAGAACGGAGAGTTTCAGTTTCCTGTAGTGATCTGCTCTTATCTGCCGCTGCCTCAGACCTGAAGGTGTAAAATCCACAACACAGACGATAAAGAGATAATGAACTGAAATAAAAAACCTGAAGAGCATTTGATCATTCGGCTTCGCTAAGGAAAAAGATTTCTAATGTCAAGTGAATAAGGAGAAAATGATTCTGTGATGAGAAACGATCCCGTCCGATCATCAGCCACCTCTTATCTATAATTGTATTGTAAATAACTGTGATATTTGTCTCTGTTTATAACTGTCATAGCTGTAAGTACAGTATAAATAATGTTTATCAGATTGTGTTTAATTATCCAATAAGCTGACACAGTACAAGGACTTTCAGTTGTGAGGCTGCAACAACAAAACAGAACTTTGGAGGTTAATTTAAGGTCCAAACTGAATGATGATAAAATATTAATATTAATAATGATAAATCCACAAAAACCCTCCGGTGATATTGAAAATCTCATTGCAAATCATAAGTCTCACACTGTAGTTTACTCATTTTATTGGACTTCATGAAGTCCTAAATTGAGGCAGATGAATTGTTCGGTTCTTGCAGAATAAACAAGTGTAGATTTATGAAGAGTGTCAGATTTATGCTCATCTCATTTCATTCTCACCAATAAATCAGCAGACGTTGTTTCACTGGCAGGCTGGACGTCGCTCTGACCATCGATGGTCTCACACCAACCCACGTTACATTAGAAACAACGTCACTGACGTCTGAAGATGAAATATAATAATATAATATAATATTACATCAAATTTACACTGAGACTGAGCTGCACATTAAAATTCAACAAAGAGAAAAAGACTTGGTTTCACTTTGAGGAGGTTTAACATTAACTTGTATAAAAGAAGGAAAACCTTACAGAAGATGATCATTTTATCAGACTTCTGTCTGATTGTTTTCATTATGAATCACTGCTCTAATGGAACATTACATGAGTTACATCATTTCAATTCCACCTGCAACTAGTCTGTCAATTTCTTTGTCTTGTCACTTGACACTTCCACGTAAACACAGAAGTGTCAAATCAGACAACGACAGTCATCAACGCTTTATCTGTAATGAGAATAAAAAAGACTTGTTTATAGTTGTGTAGTTTATGCCGAGCACAAAACCATCAGAGGCGTTTATCTGATCCAGGGAAGTAACTTATTATCCAGCTGCTGATTAGACATTTCACAGACTGTTTTCTGTTTCCATCATGGAGGGAAACCGACGTGTGCAGGTCGAGTGTGGTCCGATCCAGGATGATAAGAGTTCCTGGGGTCTGGGGCAGGACTTTATGTAATAAACCTGAATGTGTTTCATGTGTTGATGTGTGAAGAAGCCAGACGATAGAGGCGCAGGAGCAGATGGACCGAAATGTTACAGCGTCTCAGATGCACCTCGATAGTTTTCAGAGATTTATTGCCTCTAATTATCAGTCAGTACAAAGTCGATCCAATTGGTCGAGTGCTGATTCAAGTGAACGACACAAACAAGTTGTTAAACAACGATGACAACATGAGAACTTGACCCATGAACCAAGAGTAAAATGAATTGATAGTCAGTTTAAATCCACTAAATGTGCGTCGCAGCAACATGAATCTAATCTATCTACTGTAATCACGCCTGTTAAATAAAGTATGAATCGTTCTTATAAATGTATTTGTTGTCTGAATAACTGTTCATGTGTTTCTGGTTGAAACTAAATCCGATCAGTTCAAATATGTTAAGTGAATCGTGTGACTGTAATTGTTTATTTGGTAATTGTATCAAGAGATGTGTCCTGCGTTGCCCTGGTTACCGACCACAGACAATAAAGCAACAGCCACAGAGACAAACGTTTATGAGATTATTGCCTTTTGAAAACCAAATGACAATGTCGAGGTAGAATATGAGCGGGCGTCTGCAAAAACCAAGCAGCATCTCGTAAAGAACAATAATCAGTTCAGTTCAGTTTTATTTTATTTGTATGAGAACAAATCACAACGTACATCGTCTCCAGGCTCTTTACAGGGAGGTCGACGCCTCACAGTTACAGAGAAACACAACAGACACAACGAGCAGTTCCGAGACTGTGGAGGGAAGAAACTCTAACAGGAAGAACTCCAACAGAACCAGAACCAGAACCAGAACCAGAACCAGAACCTTCTGCTGGGACCGGTGAGAGAGAGACAGACAGACTGTGAGTTAACTGACAGAACAAAACATTGATCTGTGAAACTTCTTGTTTCATTGACTGATTCTCTGTAAATCATCACTCTTTGATTTATGTCTCTTTTCAAGGACACTCGTGAAACATGTTCATATGATAAAGATAAGAGGAACGAGCTGGGGACACACTATGAAAGATGAATAACTGCTGTATCTTCACTGCATTGTGGTAAATCAGGACTTTTTACATTTATTACATGATATTTCAGAACTTTACAATGTGCCGTGGTACTTTCTTTGACACTGACTGTTAATGAAGAGCAGAGGAGAAGGACATTTACCACGATTCTTGCAAAAGCAAATAAGTTAGTAAAGTCTTTTTTGTATAATATACATATTTATATTGATTCACAACGTGCTTTACAAAAGTACAATTGTTGAAATGAAGCTCTCTCTTGTGATTGTCTTGCAGGCGTTGTGAGTTCGTGACTGGCGACCTTTTGCAAAAGGACTTATTATCCTAATTAATCATGTGTTGAGAATATTGAACCATAAACTCCTCAGATGTTTTACTGACTTTATGAATCAAGAGAGAAATCGAGTCATGTTCAGATAGAGTCGCCCTCTGCTGGTCAGAACGCAGAACACAAGCTTCACTTACTGTTTTTAATAAACAGTTTATGATCTTCTCTGAATATTTACAGTGAAAATGCCCAGAACATATTTACATTAGATCATATAAAGACACTGAAAGAAAATATTCCTGGTGTAATTATTATTAATCATAATGAATCTTCAGTTTCAGAGATCAACTGTCATTTCATGATGTGATGTTACATCTGTATCTGGAAATTAAACATCAGAGGAAAAACATTAATAAAGATTATACTCATGAGCTCCCTCCCCCTCCCTCTCCCTCTCTCTCCCTCCCCCTCTCCCCCTCCTTCTCCCTCTCTCTCCCCCCTCCCTCTCCCTCCATCCCTCTCCCTCTCTCTCCATCCCTCTCTCTCCCCCTCCCTCTCCCTCTCTCTCCCCCTCCCTCTCCCTCCATCCCTCTCTCTCCCCCTCCCTCTCTCTCTCCTCTCCCTCTCTCTCCCCCTCCCTGTCTCCCCCCTCCCTCTCCCTCCATCCCTCTCTCTCTCTCCCCTCTCTCCCCCTCCCTGTCTCCCCCCTCCCTCTCCCTCCATCCCGCTCTCTCTCTCCCTCTCTCTCCCCCTCCCTCCATCCCTCTCTCTCTCCCTCTCCCTCCATCACTCTCCCCCTCCCTCCATCCCTCTCTCTCCCTCTCCCCCCCCACCCTCTCCTTCTCCCTCCATCACTCTCTCTCTCCCTCCATCACCCCCCCCCCCCCCCCCCCCGCCTCGTCTTTACATCTCACCGTGTTGATCTCTGTCTTGAGGAGACGTGGTCGTCCTCCATCGGTCGTCCTCCATCTTCCTCCTCCTCCTCCTCTTCGTCTTTGTCCATCAACTTTTCATTCCTTTATGATTTGTGGAACTGATCTTATTTGCGCTGCGCGTCACCGTGTCTCCGGTCGGGACCGCGCAGAGCGCGCGCCGAGCAGCGTCAAGGTGAGGATTTCATTCTATTTTGAATAATCTGTGTATATAAATTAGAAACCCTTTTATCAAACCTTAAATATTCTATTTGTATTTTCTCTCCGGCTGATGTCTCTGCGTATTAGAAAAAAAGCCTAACTTAATTTCCTAAAAAACATATAATGTTAAACATTTTCCATGCAGTGATCAAAGTTAGAAATCTGAATCCTTGAAACGTCACAGTCTATGATGATGCGCAGCGTGACGGACGAACACAATTAACCTTCTGGAAGAAGAGGAGTTTGTTTCACGACAATTATCATTGTCCTCAGTTGAATTACTGCATCTTCCTCAGTGCAGGATGTGTGTGACTGCACACTTGTGATCTCACACACACACACACGCACGAAGCATCTATAATCTCATCACATTCAAAGTGTGTGTTGATTATTCGGAGTCATGACGCTGATTCGATCAGGAACCTGTTGTTGTTTAGACAAAGTGGGTTTATGAATTAATAGAAAACAATGCAACGTTTCTGATTTTGTTAAAAACATTCTCTTTTTTCATATAAATAAACTGTTCTACAAAATAATCAGTAGATCACTCGCTGAATAATTCCAGCACCAGTCTAGTGCTAGTTTTGTTGAATCTTATATATTTTTTTAAATGTTAAACTTTAGTTTGACGCCAATATGAGGTCAAGGTATGAAATCAAATGCATCTTCTCCTGAGAGCATGTTTTTGTTTCAACCTTGTTTTCTGTGTTGGCCACAGTGTTGAACGAAGCCACGTATCAAGATGTGCTGACGTCTCTGTGAAATGGAAATCTCTTCAAACGCATCCGAACTGTTCCTCAACAGCAGCACGACTCTAAATGGAACAGGGAACTACACCAACGACCAGTTCACTGAAGTCAACCTCCTGGAAATCCTGGGTCCAAAACGCTCGCCCTTCTTCCTCCCGGTGAGCAGCATTTACCTGCTCATCTTCCTCACTGGCCTGTCTGGAAACCTGCTCACGTGTGCAGTGATAGCCAAACACAAGAAGATGCGTAACCCCACCAACCTCTACCTGGTGAGCCTGGCGCTCTCCGACCTCCTGGTGCTTTTGTTCGGGATGCCGCTGGAGATTTACGATCTGTGGCAGAACTACCCGTTCCCCTTTGGCGAGGGCGGCTGCTACTTCAAGACTTTCCTCTTTGAGACGGTCTGCTTCGCCTCCGTCCTCAACGTGACTGCCCTGAGCGTGGAGAGGTACATCGCTGTGGTGCATCCGCTCAAAACGCGATACCTGTTGACTAATCAGCACGCCAGGCAGGTCATCGCCATCGTGTGGGTGGTGTCGATGATCTGCGCCATCCCCAACACCTCGCTGCACGGCATCTTCTACCTGCCAGAGAGAATGGCGGAGTCGGCCATATGCACCGTGCTGAAGCCCCTGTGGATCTACAACATGGTCATGCAGATCACCACCGTGTGCTTCTACTTCATACCCATGATGGTGATCGGCGTTCTGTACCTGGTGATGGGTCTTCACTTGGGCAGAGAAACGCAGCAGCCCAGCGACAACCTGGGGAAGAACTGCAGCAGCAGTCGGAGGAAGATGAGTGGGGAGAGCGGCCGCAGGAGACAGGTCATCAAGATGCTGTGTGAGTTTCTCCTCCTCTCTTTTTCCACGACAGGCAACGGCTGGAAAAGCTTCAATCTGTGCTTCCGATGCTAAGACATGTTCCAAAGTCAAACGCTGAGGGAAACACAGCGTTAGTGAAGATATTATTATTATATCACAACAATGTGAGCTGAGGGGCTCGATGATGTTGATGAGATTTCACGAACAATGTTAGTGTAGTTCTTCTCCTCACTGATTTCATATCTGAGATCGTCTGATAACACTTGAACCCTTAATGTTTTCTTAACAAGCATCATGATAACACGTCAGATCTGAGCTCATCTCATTGAAGTAGGCAGCTCATGGAGAAAAAGAGTGAGAAGGTAAAAGCTTTGTTAGAGAATGAAACACGTGATGCCATGAAACAACACAGATGCTGTTGTTGATCCTTTTGAAACAGTTTTCAATTATGTTTTTTTTGGCGCTCAGAAAGAATCGTACATGAAATATAATATAACTTTTTTCTTTCTAGCCACTGGATTTGGTTTCTTCCATTACTTATGAAATTGATTTGTCACCAAACAGTCGCTCATTTCCACATCCTGCATGTTGTGATGAAGGAAAGTCATTGAAGGGAAACATTTTAAAATGCTCAGGTAGACTTGTTGCAGCTTGCCTGGGGCCCCGTGCTTGTTATCATGTTACATCCGAACAACTTCACTGACTCCGTCTCATTCGATTTTTCTAGCAAAGTGAACAAAGTCATCATTGAGATACAGATAACCCCTGAGCCTATCTGCTTTGTCTCTGATCTGATCCTTCAGCGATCGTGGTGGCTGTGTTCGGCGTCTGCTGGGCGCCCTTTCACATCGAGCGGCTCCTGTGGAGTTCCGTCAGCCAGTGGACCGACTTGATGCACAATATTTATCAGTACGTCCACATCCTGTCTGGCGTCCTCTTCTACCTCAGCTCTGCGGTCAATCCCATCATCTACAGTCTGCTCTCCACACGGTTCAGGGAGTGTTTCCGAGAGCTCGTGTGCTTCCAGACGGACGACAACAGCTCTGTCAGAGACTCGCCGGCTTTTCCCAAAATCCTGCTGGATCCCTCCGTCGCAGGCTCCAGAGCTCAGACCAGGGACTTCGTCCCTCTGCTGTCTCCGATCATGACGCTGAGCACGGACACTGCGACCGTTACACGTGCCTGTGACGAGGTGACCTGCAGCACCTCGCGTTTCTAATGGACAGTTGATTTGAATGAGCCAAGAACAGCTGATCCAGAACCACTTTGAATTTGGTGAGAGAAGCTCATTTACTCTCTTGCTGAGAGTTAGATGCTCGAACCAGCATCTTCGCATTAAGATGCATAAAGACTGGAAATAGGAGGAAACATTGCGTCGTCATGACATCCACAAATCGACCAGCAGCTTTAATCCTCACTCATTTACATTATCTGTTTCTTATCTTAGAAATAATCCATCAAATAACTTTGTTTAAAACTTCAACTTGACATTTTTACATTTGATAACATTGATGACTTTGCATCATTGTTACTATTCCTTTATTAAATGGCTCCCATGCTGTTTACCAAATTCACCTGTTATTATCTACAGGTGATACAGAAAAAAAATCAGAGCACACTAAAAGTTTTTAAAAGATGCAACACTCTCCAGAAAAAGAAGAACCTCTGGTGTGTCTCCTGGAATTTATCGTTTCCATCATGGGAAACGTGACGGGAAGTCCGGACAGCGACTTCACAACTTTCCGAGGAGCAGGTGAAACTTTGAGCTGCTCCTTTAAAGTTCCTTTCTTCCTGTGGATGATTTTTTCAACCGTGCCTCATATTCCACCAGCTGTCTTATACTGTAACTGCTGTTTGCCTTATGTGGGGAAGTGGGACAGTCGGTTCTGACCTGAATGATAATAAGTTGTACTTGATTCGTCTTGTTATTCATTTATTTTTTAGAAAATTGATGTGTTGCTAGGCAGCGAAAACAGGTCAAATCCTTCTCCATGTTTATGTGGAACTTGTAAAATCATTAAAGAGAATGTAATGCTTTATTGTGAGCTTCTAATAATCCTGTTTAGTTTCATGTAAAATGGCCTTTGATTGACTGGTAAGCTCCTGTTCACCATGATTGCAGAAATGAAAAGTGATTATGCTTATTGTGCAATGTCTATAAAAAGATTCACAAATAAATGTCCAAGCTCTGCGCGTGTTTTCTTTTCCCTCTGTTGATGCGTGCTCACTTCTGATGTTTTTAACAGCACATGGTGTCATTTGTTCCAGAATGTCTTATAATAACTTCATGATGCAAGTCATTTTTTTTCGTGCCCGCAATACATTTTTATTCTGTGCGCGCTGAAGATTCCAGTTTCAGTATTTTACTAATGGTTGGACAAAGTGGATACAGCAAATTTATTCTTTCGGCAGCGTTGAGTCCACATTCCCGCGATTCGCCTCGTTGCACCTGATGCTTCAAGACGAAGCAACATTTTCAACCTCTGTTCCAGTTCCATCACATCCGCAGTCAGTCAATCAATCAGAAAAGGTCAAACACGTGAATCTGTCCTTCAGCAGTCAGGGCTGTGTAATATTCATATTGGTGTTAGAGGTCGGGATGAATTTTGCATTTTCAGGGATTAAAAAGGAAAGTGTCACAGAGGAAACCAAAAGCCTCTTCAGCCTTAATCGCTGCTTATTGGGGAGCCAAAAATATTGTGTGTGTCATCCACATAAGTGCATGATTGTTGATCAATGCTGTTTCGTACCCATGGCAACATCCCTATTTAAAATAGGGAAAATGCATATTCACATTACCCATGAAAATGTCCCAATTTTACCTGCAACAAAAACAGCACTGCAAAGAATTTAAATCATATCTTATTTTTCATGGATGGAAGATAAATGATTTAGTGGAACTGCAATCCAAGGTCCAAGAATTGAAAGTGAAATGTTTCCTCATGAGAGGACGAGGACATCAGAGACTGAGAGCAGTTTGGATGGAAGTCGGACAAACACAATCACTGAATCACCATAATGTGAATGTTCAGTTCGGAGACGTAATGAAGGACCAGTGTGAGGAGAAGAGTCACATGCATCATTCAGAAGAGGAATTCATTCATTTACAGCTGTAAACGTGACACCGTCCCTCTCTGCTCTCTGGAAACCAAGAGCTCAGTCCTGTCTTAGATATTAGTTAACATTTAGTTAACTGTCCCTCACATCCCAGTGACAGTCATCTTGAGGCCACAGCACTGCAGCGGTTCAGCTTGAGAAAGACGGTCTGCGAGCTATTCTGACCACATTGTACGTGTTCAGTCCTGGAGCATCGAAGCCAGAGGACAGACCTCGCTTGTCAAATGTGTAGAAGTTAAATAATTGACCATCTTGAGCTTCCAGGGACACCGAGGCCGTGCCGACCTGCAAAACACAAGGGTACTCTTTTTCAAACACAACTCTGAACACCCGGTCCACCAGGTAGTTGAGCTTTATTGTCCTGTACTTCTCTGGGATCAGCTCTTCAATCTGAGGCCCAAACTGCTGCATGACGAGGACTCCGTCTGCTCCCACCTTGATCTCGTAGAAGGTGATGTTGCTGTAGGTGAAGAAGCCGATGTAAGGGTCTGGGCTAGGGGGAGCAAAGAGGACCTTCTTGGCCTCCCTGAAGGCTTTTTCTACGGCTGGGATGATGTGGTTGTAGGCTTTGGTAACCACATCCTGGGTCTGAGACCTGCTGCCTGCCATGAGCACCACCAGACCGAGCTTCAGTCTGGGAACCAGAGAGAAGGTGGCAGAGTACCCGTCCAGATCGCCGTCTTTACGCACCATCTCGTAGCCCATCAGCTCGTTCACCTCCCATGGCGTCCCGGTACGGTTGGCGAAGTAGTCACTGTCGCACCTGAACAATGGCGTCAGCATGATCTTCAAGGAGTCTGGCTCGAGCAGTTTGCGGTGATATGCGCCCAGCAGCATCATGGCAAGCTTGGCCAAGTCTGCCGCCGTGGAGAACATCTGACCTGAAGGCCGGTACCAACCCAGGTCATAAAGCGGGGCTGGCTTCCCATTGGAGTAAACTCCTACAGCCATTTGAGTCTGCAGCCCAGGGGTGATGTCGAAGCCGGTGTCCTCCATCCCCAGCCGGTCCAGGATGTTGTCTGTGATCCAGCGCTGGTAGTCGACGCTGGCCACTCGCTCCGCCATCACATGGGCCAGCAGAGAGAAGGCGAGGTTGCTGTAGTGACATCTGGATGGAAGCAAGTTATGGAGATGGAGAACATCTTAACTATGGAATTCGTTCAGCTACAGCTAGCAGCCGATTAGCTTAGCTTAGCTCAGAAACAGGGTGTGCTAACAAGATGTGCTAACAAGGTGTGCAAAGGTAAACAACAAGTTGTGGTTGCGCAGGGATTCACTGTTTTGACTGTTGATTATATTTCTGTCGTCCGCGTAACAAAATAATATAACCATTAGAATTCAGTCGGGTTTCAATAAAATCCGATGACTTTTAAGTCATGTTTGAAATAACCTTTAGTTTTGGTTCATGTAATATGCATAAATATAAAATATTTTAGTAAACAGAAAAAGGAGAATAATGATATTCATGCATTTTCACACGTTTCAATATTTCAGTTTGCACCATATGAAAGCAAATATTGACAAAAAGAACAGCTCGTACTTGGTGCCGGGGTCTGCGACCAGGACATCGTCTTGCAGCAGATTGATTGCAGATTGAGTTTTTCCTTTCCAAAGCAGATTTGTGGCCCGGAGTCTCCTGGGCAGGCCTGGATCCGCCCACAGTCCAAAACAGGGTCGGATAAAAATAATTCAAATAAAATGAGTAAATTAAAAGAGCAATAAGTCATTTCCTCTTGTTCTCTCTGTCCTCTCCACTGTCGTATGTCTGATTGTTATTTTCCTTCACGTTATTGGAACGTGACAAATTCAGAATTCTCAGGACAACATTAGAACCCTGATGTCTTGATGAGACATTCAGCGATTTACGATTCCTCTGCTTCAGGCCTCTCTCTCATCTTTCATTTGAATTCACTTCACACTGTAAAGTATCACAAATTTAAAACCCTCTTCAGATAAGTAGGTGGTTGTAAATGCGAGAGCAACTCTGCTGCCGAGTGGATATGAAGATGAAGCTGCTGAAACAAACCAGGATATCAGGAACCTGAAGTGTTCAGTATCTCGACATCTCATCTCTAAATACAAACGAGATGATTGTTTTTTCTGTTTTTATAATCAACTTGACCTTAGTGCCGTTCATAAAATCTTCTTATTACAAACAGTGGTCTTTTTTATTGTTAACAACTAGAGACAACTGCTTAACGTGCTGTAAATCTAAGACTAAGGAGTCGATGAGATATTAATATTAATATTGTTATTGTGGCTCTCAGGTTGGTTCATAATAATCCACGTGTCTTTGTACCTGAGAGCTGGCTGGCCATCCTGCGCAGGGTGACTGAGGACGAGCGGATCTGAACCTCGCCGCTGTCCAGAAATATCAGGCCGTCTGTCACGTACTTCAGCTCAGAGTCTCTCGACCTCCCCAGTGGGTTTTTGATGGTGAAGTTCTCCACGTACTTCTCCAGGGGGTCGTCCAGGGAGCCGATCTTCCCGTCCTCCCACAGTCTGTACAGCATCAGCGTCGGGAAGATTTTGGATAAGCTGGCAATTCTGAAAGTCAGATAGCAGAAGAATGAGATTGTTTTTTTAAAATCTGACAAAAAAAAACACTTTCAAAGTCTTGAGGGGCGTCTCAGTGTTATCACTGATGAACAGATGACCTCTGACCTTCGCACCGCTCTTTTTGCTTTTGTTTTTGTGTTTTGCCGTTGTGACCCCATTTTGGAGTTTTGTCTTTTGTCTTCTGATAATTGTAAACTGATTTATGAATCTGAATTGTGGTCGGACCATAGACTGTATATAAAGATGGACAAAGAAGAGCTCCACAGAAGTAACGCCAAAACAACTCGATCTGAGATATATGTCATAAGCCCCACCCCTTCCATGTTAGCTGATGGGACATTTTTGTCACATTTAGATTTTAATGAAAGGTTTAGTTTGTATTAGTTATTTGAAGCTGTAAAAATCGGAGATGTCCTGATTGACAGGTAAGACTGAAGGTGTGACGACAGTAAGAAGTGACTTCATCATCAACAGGCCACACCCCCTCCATGTTAGCCGATGGGACGCTGCTTTAGCATCAGTTCCATCAGAAGTGGACTGGAGAATGATTCTTCATTGATAAAGGAAAAGAAAAGGATGGTGAAGACTCAGTGTTTCACCCTTCTCCCTTTGGCAACTGACACTAAAGTAATTAACATATGATTCATCCAATCACCTGGCAAGAATTTTTCAACCTGATTTGTCAGTTTCCAATGAAGCCTTCACAGACGGATCCGTGTGAGCTGCCATCTGCTGCGTCAGGTTACAAACAAGTTCATCCAAACAGAGACAGATGGGAAACACTTCCCCCAAGACTTGGTTTTATTTCTGAGAATCGTTTAAATGTAAATGAAATGCCTGAACGAATTCAAATGAAATGACAAGAACTCTGTTTTTATGATGGTTTTAAATTACTTCTATGTTGCGTTTATGTTGTTTCTATGATGCGTTTCTACAAACCCTGTCTGTCATTGATGTTTGTATTGTACGACTTCATACTTCTGTTCATTCACTCCTGAGCCAAAGACAATTTTCAGCTCTGGTGGATAATAAAGTTCTATTCTATTCTACAAATCTGTGTGAAGTTTGTGATTTGGTGCAGATTCATATCTGAGGCAGCTGAGAGGGTCTAACAGAAGATGCTTTTTTTCATTAATGGAATTTCAGGATCTCAAACATCAAATCAAAATTTCATTTGAAATATGATTTGTCTGTTTAATCACCTACTGCTTTCCCTTCAGCCTTTATTATTATTATTATTATTATATTATTATCTAATTATTATGAGAGACAATTGTTGTTTGTCCTCAGAGAGAGTTCATCACCTGAGTCTGGTGCTCACCTGTAGATTGTGTACTCGTTGGGGGGTCCTGAGAGGGGGTCGCTGGCATTCCTCTTTCCAAAGTTGCCGGTCCATAACACAGTGTCGTTTAAAATCACAATGGCCGACAGAGCGGGAAGGCTGATGGGGTTGGAGCTCTGCCGGAGCAAAACGTCCACCTGGAAAGACGAAGCAGGTGAGGAGTTTAACCTGAAACGTCTCTTTTCCTACGGGTCTTCGTGCTAAGCTAAGCTAAGCTAAGCTAAGCTAAGCTAAGCTAACAGGCTGCTCTGTGCCTTTTGTTTGCTGAAGGTAAAACAACATTCAATCAATTCAGTTTCCATTTGCTCACAAGACAAACCTTCTCTGTGATGACTATGATAAAGTGTTTGGTCACTGCAGAGCTGCAGAAGCTTTTTTTCAGACAAACTGGAAATGTTTAACTCTTCTGCTCAACCTTGATTTTAATAAGTGACATTTTTATGCTGATTATATTTTCTCCTCATTAGTAATTAGTAACGTTCTCCGCATCCTCTGATTTCTCTCGTCTCTGCTCACACACACACACACACACACACACACACAAACACACACACACACACACACACACACACGTTTTACATCCACTGTATCTTTAATCTCCTTCTGGTGTGCAGGATTACCACATCACCGCCGGCAGCCTGAACACTCCTCACACTTCAGAGAGCATGTTTTCAATGGGAGCACGACGATGGACTCCTCTCACCTTCTCCAGGGCCTCCTTCAGACTCGGGATAGGATGCTCCAGCGGGAGAGGCTCAGGGAAGCGAGGACACATCATCTCTGCGTTGGCGCTGCGACCCGTCCCCTCGTCTGGGCGGCAAAGAGAAAATGAGATAAGAGAAAGAAAGGAGGGAATTAAAAGGAAGTTCGGGGGGACGGGGCTATTTATAATTCTCACTCTATATTTCATAGAATATGCTTCACTGGCACAAAAGCCGACGTGACGTGACCTGATATAATTCATTAATTCTCTCTGCGTGCTGACGAAGCCTGTTGCTCTTCCTTCGTGACATGTGACATCTCCCACCGAGCTCCGGATCGACACCATGTTTCAATACGTTTCATTTGCATTTTCATTCTAAAGGACTAAAGAATTCTGCTATACATGAAAAAATTAGTTTTTGGGATAATACACAGATGTATCAGTGCATATGGGAAAATATGAATTAGAGCCTGCGGGGAGTTATGATATCACCTCAGGTCCCTTTATTCCCATGAAAGGATGTGTTGTTGAGCTCCGACACACATGTACAGATGGAAGATGATTTTCACTTCAATACACCTTCACATTTCTATTATGAATGTTGCCTTTAATGTTTTAAAATCCAACTGAGATCTTGACCTTGTTATGATGTTGCCAATCATACAAACTCCCAGCGAGCACAACAATATTAAGGCTTAATATCTTAATTACACGATAAAGGCTGAACACCAGTGATGTACAGATTATGAACTGACGTGATGCTGCAGACAGATCAGATGACAAGAAGCATCCAGAGTTTGAGCTGCGAGCGAAGTCTCAATGTCAAGTGTAATAAATCAGAATGAACCGTCAGTAGCTGGAAGCCACAGCTGTCAATCACAATCACTCATGGTTCACTTTGAGAAAATGATCAGTTATGTCCTAATAAAATGTAAATTCTTTGTGTCACAAACAAACAGGTCCAGTAGTTGGTAAAACGGTATCATGCAACAATCATTTGATATTAATAATTAATAATCTGATGGCAGACAAGTCTTAAACAAGATGCAACTCACAGTTACAAGACAAAACAAATGTACATTTTCACATTTTGATAATAATGACTTTTGACTCAAGTCCAAATCTCAAACACTTTTCATGTTTCAGTAACCTGAAGGGAAAAAAAGAATGAAAATAAACTGAGAGAGACTTCATGAAATGATTTATCTGTATCTTATCAGGAACACACTCACCTCGCAGGACCTTCGGCAGCTGATATTGCCAGAAGAAGCATCCCGTCATCACCAGCGACAGAGCGAGGAAGAACAGCAGCCCGAGCTGCGTCCATCTCACCTTCATCCCGCTGCTCTTCGTCAGTTCGCCTGGTTTAACGGCAGCAGCAGGAGCGGCCTCGGCAGCAGGAGGCTGATAACACACAGACACACTGTCGGTCAACACACAATGTGTAAAACTGCTGTGTTATGTATTTCTGAAGGTTTCCCATATTTGCAGCTTCTGTAGAGACGTACTCTCCATCTGCTCCCACATGTACTAGAAGAAGAAGAAGAAGCCAGAGATCCCTGTCACCTTGGTCACTGTAGTGATCTGTGTTGCACTTAGCGGTACTCACCACCTGATGCTCCACAGGCCCGAGCAGGACGGATTACCAGTGACACTGAAATCCTCTTAGCGCTCAGTCAACGTCCCAGACATCTACTCACAGTCACTTCTGCTACTCAAAGATTCCTGCAGCCCAAAGGCAGCGTTGGTTCCCTGAGCAGGAGCGAGGCACAGACGTGGACTCCCTGCGCTAACGTCCCATCACAGTAACTCTGTGCCATCGGCATTCCCAGACGTCCAACACAATTCAATTTCCTCTGCAGCAGCCGCAGGCCGTTGACATCATAATCCCCAGATTTACTCCACCAGAGCGGCCGGGGGAAATCTTAATCCTTAATCCCAGTGAATCAATTCACTTCAGTCCAGCTTCGCCTTCTGGAGCCGACCACCAAGCCGACAAAGATGGCACCCGCTCCGCCAAAACAAATGGAGACGGGTGATGGAGTGTGTGTTACCAAGACGAATGGATGAAGTGAAGGAGGGAACCACAGACGGTTTGTGACATGAGGAGGGAACCACAGACGGTTTGAGACAAGAGGAGGGAACCACAGACGGTTTGAGACAAGAGGAGGGAACCACAGACAGTTTGAGACGTGAGGAGGGAACCACAGA
Organism: Scophthalmus maximus; assembly: GCF_022379125.1. NCBI lineage: Eukaryota > Metazoa > Chordata > Actinopteri > Pleuronectiformes > Scophthalmidae > Scophthalmus > Scophthalmus maximus. The sequence goes on from NC_061520.1 coordinate 222,556, forward strand.
CAGTTTGAGACGTGAGGAGGGAACCACAGACAGTTTGAGACGTGAGGAGGGAACCACAGAGGGTTTGTGACATGAGGAGGGAACCACAGACGGTTTGAGACAAGAGGAGGGAACCACAGACGGTTTGTGACATGAGGAGGGAACCACAGACGGTTTGAGACGAGAGGAGGGAACCACAGACGGTTTGAGACGAGAGGAGGGAACCACAGACAGTTTGAGACGTGAGGAGGGAACCACAGACGGTTTGAGACGTGAGGAGGGAACCACAGACGGTTTGAGACGAGAGGAGGGAACCACAGAGGGTTTGAGACGAGAGGAGGGAACCACAGACGGTTTGAGACGAGAGGAGGGAACCACAGACGGTTTGAGACGAGAGGAGGGAACCACAGACGGTTAGAGATATGAGGAGGGAACCACAGACGGTTTGAGACGTGAGGAGGGAACCACAGACGGTTTGAGACGTGAGGAGGGAACCACAGACAGTTAGAGATATGAGGAGGGAACCACAGACGGTTTGAGACGAGAGGAGGGAACCACAGACGGTTTGAGACGTGAGGAGGGAACCACAGACAGTTAGAGATATGAGGAGGGAACCACAGAAGGTTTGAGACGAGAGGAGGGAACCACAGACAGTTTGAGACGTGAGGAGGGAACCACAGACGGTTTGAGACGTGAGGAGGGAACCACAGACGGTTTGTGACATGAGGAGGGAACCACAGACGGTTTGAGACAAGAGGAGGGAACCACAGACGGTTTGAGACGTGAGGAGGGAACCACAGAGGGTTTGAGACGAGAGGAGGGAACCACAGACGGTTTGAGACATGAGGAGGGAACCACAGATGGTTTGAGATGTGAGGAGGGAACCACAGACGGTTTGAGACATGAGGAGGGAACCACAGACGGTTTGTGACGTGAGGAGGGAACCACAGACAGTTTGGGAACCACAGACGGTTTGGGAACCACAGAGAGTTTGGGAACCACAGACAGTTTGGGACATGAAAGGGAACCACAGACGGTTTGTGACGTGAGGAGGGAACCACAGACAGTTTGGGAACCACAGACAGTTCGGGAACCACAGACGGTTTGGGAACCACAGACAGTTTGGGAACCACAGACAGTTTGGGAACCACAGACAGTTTGGGAACCACAGACAGTTTGGGAACCACAGACGGTTTGGGAACCACAGACGGTTTGGGAACCACAGACGGTTTGGGAACCACAGACGGTTTGGGAACCACAGACGGTTTGGGAACCACAGACAGTTTGGGAACCACAGACAGTTTGGGAACCACAGACGGTTTGGGAACCACAGACAGTTTGGGAACCACAGACGGTTTGGGAACCACAGACGGTTTGGGAACCACAGACAGTTTGGGAACCACAGACAGACCCCAGCTGTCTGTGGCCGTGCCGACCTCTAATCAGTTGAACTTAAAAGAACCTTTTCGAGCGACATTCTGTTTGTTTACATTTGTTGTTTCTGGTGTTGATATCTTGAATTTGTGATTTCCTGTTTTACTTTGTAGTTTCCTTCCCCGTGTCTCTGCACTTCCTGTTTCCATGTCTCTTGTCTGTTCAGTTGACCTATCCCGTGTCTCCTGCCCCTGTGATTGTCTGCCCTGGTTCCTGATGCGTCTCACCTGTGTCCACTCTTCCCTGGTGTATTTAGTCTTTGTGCTCTCAGTCGTCTGGGTCCGTTCGTCCTGTTTGCAACCTGTTGTGTTCCCGTCCAGTCTGTTCAGAACCTCTGACGATTCCTCTGATGATTCCAGTCTGTTTGTTATTTTGTTACCATTGGTTCCTTTCCCTGAGTTGGAGTTTGTGAATGACGTGAGTTTGGAATAGTGACTGTAAGTCTGTTGTTGTTTTCTTTAACAAAGGATAGTGTTTTGCCGGCCTCTGCATGTGGGTCCTGTTCCTGCACCCCCCTGACAACGGCAGGTTGGGTTAGAAGATGAGCTCAAAGAAACTGGAGGCAGAGTGAAAAAACCTTTTTTGAGAGAAGCAACAGTAAAACTCTCTGAAATCTTTGTGGCACAACTGGATCAATGTCGAGAATCAAGCTGAATCAAGAACCTTGATGTGTTAGTTCAGTGGATCATCGGACGTCCTGAAGATCAGTTTAAAGAACAAAACATGTCAGAACATCCAGTGACTTTCAATCCTGTCCGACTTATCATGAGATATTAATGCTCTGTACATAAATATCCAACACTCAGTAATGTTTTCTGGTGATTATATGGATGATGATGTTGATGATGATGATGCAATGTGGCAAAATGAAGTGTGAAAGCAGCTGCTGCTGATCCTGGTTGCATAACATCAGATATCTGAAACATATCTGTGGAGCTCAGCAGCATTACACCAGTCAGGACACACACACCTACACACACACACACACACCTACACACACACACACACACACACACACACACACACACACACAACCTCCTAACACCAGAGCACCAATCACAGTGTGTGTGTGTGTGCGTCGTCAGTTACCGGTGCTGACATCCCATCCACCGACGCCTCTCTCAGGACTTTACTTCCTGTCTTGCCCATGGCTCCACTCTGGCTCCACTCAGCAGCTGCTACATGAAAAACAATATGTGGTTAAAGCTTCTGCACAAACTGTCAGTGAGACAAAGAACATGAGACTAATGACCAAACCTCGTGTGACTCATCATGAGCACAAGCTCTAGCTGAGATGGAGCGTCAGCCTCTGGAAGAACCATTGATTCATATTTCTATGAATGTGCAATGTCTCTTATTCTCAGTTTGTATGTTAGAACATCCTCGACGTGTTGCCAGAGCTGCTCAACGCCTGACCACCAACTATCAACAGAGCATCTCTGCTCTGTGAAGTTGGGTCAGCGGTCGACCGCCCGACACGGGAGTGGATCAGAACCAGACCACGACCGGCAACATCCAGTGAGACACTGAGAGACGAGGAGACGTGGACCAGCTGCTGGTCTGCTGCTCACTCTGAACATGGAGAGACCAAGAGATCCAACATGCTAACGCCACCACGATAACATGCTAACAAGACAATGCTAACATGCTGATGTGTCCGGCATCTTATTTTAGCTTGTCAACATGCAGCATTCTTCTTTTTTTTTACAGTCGAGTTTGATACAATGTCTTTATTTTAGATTGAGACTTACTGATGATGCAAGAGCATCACCAGGTTATTAATCAATGATTGATAACCATCGTATTGTTTTATGATTAAAATATCGTTCATTATTCAAGGATATACATATGTACATTTATACATATAGACTATAGGGCTGTACATATTCAGTACAGATGGTTTGATTGATATTGTACTAATGAAAGTGATAATTGTCTTTTACTTTGCTGCTCTCATCTTTTCATATTTATGTTATATACAAAGCAACAAGTCATATTGTGATAAAACACTTAACAATGACAAAAGGCATAAATATGTGATTAAATGTGACCTCAAAAGTTTAATATCTTGTTCAATGTCACATGACATCTAGGTTTTTATCATGACATGTTGTCCAGAGCATGATAAGAACAAGTGAAGATAATAATAATATAAATATTCACCCTCATACAGTAGGAGTGTGTAATGATATAATCAGAAACAGACACAATGCAGATATGATCCTGAAACAAGATGATGATCCTGATGAATCCATTGCCTCAAACAACCTTTTCTAAACAAAGTTCATCACTAAAACATTAGAGAAGGAAGTGTATTTTTCTATTTCAGCATAAGATTTCAGATCAATTTAACATTTCTTAAATTGTATCTTGAATATTTGTATTGGGAGCGTTCATGACAATAAGGTTGTCACGACAACTCAAGGTTTCATATGAGTCTGATCGCAGAACATTAGTAAATGAAGTGATGAGACACAGGCACAAAAAAACATGTTACATAAGTTGTGATGAATCAAACAATCTTTAGTCCTGGAGACATTCTGCACGGTTTCGTTCAGGTTGGTTCAGGTTCACTTACCTCAGGTTGTGAATCTATGAACTACGTTTCCTTCCTCTGTATCAAAAAGACAAAAACATTCCTCCGTTGTTCCGTGTGGGTTTGGGAGCTCAGGACGGATCCCGACAGATGTCCCTCTCCTGGTTATGGCTAAATCCTGCTTGTAGCAAACCCAGCGTTGTGGATTAACCATTGCAGCCGACGGCCACATCTGTCATGGCACAAACGTGGATTCCTGTTCAGTGTGTGTGTCGTGATATTTGTATTTATTTAGCATTTGCGCAGCCTGTGGATTTTGGAGGACGAGGTCATTCAACAAAGCCAAATGGTGCTCTCACTTTTTACAGCGTTTACAGTTGAATGGATTACACAGTCCATTAAAGAGGTTATAACTCTTGTGGTCATTGGTTCAATATTGAGAACATCCTGTCACAGCGTCGTTAGTAAGTAGGCGATAGAAGTTTTTTTCAAAAGCACATTTAAACACAGTTTTCCAAAGTGGTGCACCAGGACAAAATAAACCTTTTAGCATCATTATGCTAAACTGATCGCAGAGTAACAAACAACACCATCCGCACTTGTATTGGTCCAATAAGTCTGTGTCACCAGCAGGTTCGTCGCGTCCCTGCTCAGATCTGTCTTGTTGCCACATATATGAATATATGAATATGTTTCATTTTCCTTTGCTTCGTGACTTTAGAGCCGTTTCACTCAAAACATCAACAAGACAGAATCTGTAAGAATCTAAAAGTTCCCTCAGCCTCCGGTTCTGTGTTGGATCTATACAACATGTCCGACCTAATTATCTGCAATGTTCTCATTTCTAAATGTCCCTGCTCAACAGGAACCTCCTCATAGGTCAAATGCATTTTAATCCAAACTGATGATGACAGATAAGTGTTGTCCCTGACGACAGTAATGTGAAAGTAGATGGATGACATGCTGTAACAGTTCGCCTCTTCGTGTCTCTTCGTGTCCAAACGTGAAGGAGCATGACACTTTATACATTTTAAAAATAATGAAATACGCTCGGGGGAACTTGGATGAATATGGAGGCTCTTTAGTGCACATGGCTTATGATGGAAGTTGCCGGCCTATTGCGAGCTGTTGCATTATGAACACAATCACTGGTAATATGAGAGAGTCTGAATTAAATGTTCCCTCTGCAATGAAGTCAAACATCTTCGTTACACCAGTTCCTCATCCGGAGAAACGTTGCTACACTTCTATTAAATGTGTTGTGTCCATCGAACTGATGAATTCAATAGTATAAATTGTGGTAAATCTTGTTTCCCATCATATCATATCATCCTCAATATTAATATTTATACTTTAAAAATATATACACATGGACACGTTTACCATTTTTAAATGTGTCACAACAAATCAAGCATCAAATACTGTTGTAAAAATCCTTTCTCATCCTCCAAACTCATATCTCTGATCTCCACTCCATTTAATTAATTCTGTATTCATTAAATTCAGTTTATAAAGTATGATTACATCCACTCCGTCCATCAATACTGCAGCTGACATCTGTAATCCTCCGTCTTCAGCTTCAACCGACATGGAAAAATCCAATCCTTTGTTTTCAAACCAGAGACTGTGGCCATGTACATTAACAACGTGCCCTATATCTTTATATAGTCCATAATGTGACCTTTTACAGTAGTTTACAACCAATCACTTTTATTATTATATCCACTGACACTCCACAGAGGCTGTTTATCAGCTGACAGGATTTGTGTTTATATATATATATATATATTTATACGTAATTGTGGCTGTAAGTTGGTTTTGTTAAATATTCTGTTGTGGCGATATGTCACAGATCTGCAGCAGTTCAAGGATGATTCATCCTCCAGAGGTTGGATCACTGGTCATGTGAATGCTAACCAGGCTAGCCTTTAGCCATGGAAACACATGTTCAGACAGAATTCGTGATCTTGACGTGATGGTACATTAACGGAAATGTGCCCCGCTCCCGTTTCCTGCCACTTCTCACAGCTGCCGGTCCAGACCTTCTCCTACAAGACGCCCTCAGGCTTTATTCACCTGCATCATCCTGCTTCTTCAGGCGTCAGCTTCAGAGGCCGGACGGTGACGACGAACTGGACTTCTAGGTTGTGAGATCAGACGTTCACAGGCACACTGGGTCACGCTGCCACGCGTCTGTGCTGCCAAGCGTCTGTGCTGCCAAGCGTCTGTGCTGCCAAGCGTCTGTGCTGCCACGCGTCTGTGCTGCCAAGCGTCTGTGCTGCCACGCGTCTGTGCTGCCACGCGTCTGTGCTCAGCCTGAGTGAGGAGGACTTCAGGACACTTTAAAGGTGAAACCAGGTCAGGAGGTGAGATGATGCTTCCTCTCGAGAGCAGAGAGGAGATGCAGATGCAGGTGAAGCTGAAGTATCTGCTCTTTGTTCGGCTGAGAGTTAAAGAAGAGCCCCCCCCCCCTTCCACACACACACACACACACACACACACACACACACACACATCTTTTTACTATTGATCTCATCTACATTCACAGTTGAAACACTTTTTACATTCCCCGATTAGATAGAATCTAAATGAGCATCATCTGTCGTTACTCAGTTTCTAAGTAAGATTGTGTTTTTGTTTGAAGGTTGAGATTTGAACTGTTGAACTAACTAAGTGTCTCAGTGTGGCTGATTTTAACTGAACACTAGTGACTGTAGAGGTTGTGTATTTCAGACCGACACTGAGTCGGGGCTCGGGATGATTCAGAGCCATGACTCTGGAGGAGCACACAAGTTTCCAGGAGTGACAGATTGTTCAGGTTATGGCGGCCTCTAGTGGTCAATGTGCGTAATCCGTCTTTATCTGTGGTGTCTGAGGATTTGAGTCTGAAATATTAACAACATCTCAGTCTGATGTTTTAATTGAATCCTAAAAGGTTTGAAATGATGACGGAGGTGAGGTGCTTTAATGATCCGACGCCTGTGGAAAGTCTGAACTTCAAAGCTAATGTCACATTATTACATATTAATGTCACAAGTATCAGAATCAATCTCTTTGAAGTCGTTCTCTTTGAGGTCCACGGACCAGCAGGGGTTTGGAACCAGGTCTCACCTTCAACTGAAGTCAAGTCAAGAAAAGGTCGTTTCATTCACAGACACTGAATATAAGTTAAATATGATATATGAGTATTTTCAAAAAACATTAATTTGATCCAAAGTTATTGTTCAATAGCTGGACGGTCGTGTCTTGTTCTGGACTGGAAACCATCAGCACATGTAGTCGACTGTTGGTCCATGTGACCACTTCTCTTAGTGCATCAGACCAAATCAGAAAAATCACATTTGAAAATGTTGAAAGAATGAAAGTTAACAAAGTTGAAATCACAGTCAACTCTTCACCATTACATTTTCATTTCATTAGAAAATCATGCAGGAAGCGTCTTCTGATCCATTTCTCACATTTTCTGAAGAAGATCGCTCCACGGAACCTCAGGCAGAACAAAGTGAGCATCATCTATATTTCATTTTGCAGATATATATTTAAAGCGTTTGTGAATTTTGCATCTTGCAGAGAGAATTAACACATTCGGTTTGTAAGAAAACATCCATCCATGATCTGTAGTGTTTGTCCTTCACGCTCGGTTTGGACATTTAATTCATTTATCATTATTACATTAACTGCTCAGTTAAGCTTTCAGTCGATGTTTAGGAGCCAACTCAGTGCTGCTGGTTTGTAATCTCCGTCAGGTCGAGGTCATCGTCCGATCTGTCCGGTGAGACGAGGCGCGGACAGATGACGACGTGTTGTGACAGACACTCAACCTGGTCAGTGAAATGAGAGTTGACATCAAAAAGCCACAGTGGCCGAGAGGCAACGAGGGGAAAGTCTGTCAGCAGACATTTCTCACAGCAGCAGCGTCGGTGTGAGAAATGAAATGTAAAATGAATGATGGTGGAATTTCTGCTTCAGTTTTGAGCTCCTGGTATGTTAATGTCGCCCCGAGCTCATTCGATGAGACGTATCCCATCCGATATTCAAACAGAAACAATTTGCATGAACACATGCTCTGTCATTGTAAACAGGTTGTGGCGACGTCATGTGTGACCAGAGGAAACGTGACACGTGAGTCAGCAGGAGTGAAATCAAGGTGATGATTCTCAGATCACTTGATTTATATCGTCATTAAACATTTTCCTGAGGAGTTTGTGGTTTGATCTGTAGTTTACAGTCAGATAGACCATAAAGCTCCGGATGTAGGGGAGCGAGGATACAGTGTGATTGACAGCTGGTCCGTCCAATCGGTGCGAGGTCGCTGGTGGACGAACTCAGCAGTGGCCAATCTCTGTATGATGTCTTTAAAGATGCGATTGACGACAGCCAATCAGAGCGCAGGACTACGATGTAGTAGGAGGTTTCTCTTGGTGACAGGTCATTTAGTGAGTAATGCCCTGTCATCAGTCAGTCGTGTGACATGAACTACATGAACAACTCGAGACAGGAAGTGGTGTATTCTGAACGACTTTGTTCAGTCTGAACTTGACATTAATCAAATAAACAGAATATGTCTTCATGTTCGGTACCTTGGCTCTTCGTTCTTCAAGTGGCTCAGATACAAGGATAGTGATCAGGAGACGGAACTTCTCTGTGTTCTCCTTTAGTTCAGGGCCCTGGACACTGATTGGTCAGCTCAGTCAGAGGAACCAATGAGCAGTCAGGACTGACTCCACTGGTGGAAGCCTGTTAAAGCAGGAGGGGGATGAAACCAGCACACACACTATAACCATAACCCACTATACTGGATTAAAATATATATATGAAGTATAAACTATATATATATATATAATATGTTTCATTTGTGCCCTTTTTTACTGAGATAAGAATTTGTGCATTATGAAACATCATTGTTTCCATGAATGACTACTGTTATGTGGTGACACGTCCTCACCACTAGAGGACGCTGGTGCTTCACTCAGGTTTTTAACTCAGTGGATGTTCTGTGACTGAGACTGATCACATGAAGGGAACTGAGTCAGAACCTGAAGCGTCCTGGTTCACAGCAGCAGAACAACAATACACCGTGTGAGATGATTTATCACGAGACAGATTGTAATATTCTGTTAATCTCCCATCATACATCTGTGTTCCTGCAGAGGAAAACAACATTACAGTCAATAGCTCCGGTGCTCGTGTTGCATCTTGGCCCTTCACCCTCTTGTTTTCTTTCTTTCCAACTCTCTCCAGTCTCTCGCCAACAGTCGCCACCAACACAAAACCCACAGGACTTTTCCATCCTCAAAACAAAATTGCAATCAAGTCCCGTCCGCGGGGGGAAAGTGGGGGAATCGAGCTCTCGGTCTGTGATGTTCTCTGGTGCTGCCTGCCAGCACATCGAGCCGGGAGCATTCGAGAGGGAAAAGTGGAAAATGAACCGGTACCAATTGCCAGAATGATCACGTGACTCACAACACATGGGAGCAATGGTGAGCGTGGTATTGGATTAGGAACATTCCAGTGAACGCACCAACATGTGATCACACCGGTCCACAGCGTCTCTGCTTCACGGAAGGTCAGACGGGAGGATCGAACCGTTACAGCCAGTTTCAGGTTCATTAAAGAGCAGACAGAGCAGATAGAACCTGACAACGGCCTCAAAGGCCAAAAGTCAAGTACAGCTTGGTCGATCTTTCTCCCTCAGATAGAAAACGAATCCCTGCTGTTATCTCGCTGTTTCCACACTCTCACTTTGGATGTCACGTTTCCCTGAACTGTCACAAAGAGGCAGAACACATGACTGTAAACTGTTAACAAACAACAGATTTACAGTCAGGTGAAGTTTTACTGTGACATCAGTCAGAGGAGATCAACAGAATTACAACATGTTACAACTGATTCATCCTCAGCGTCTGATGCGTATCACAACATATGTTGGAGCGTCAGGCTACTTTTGAAAATCGGAGCCTCAATTTGATCCTGATTTGAAATTTGAATTCATATGACCTGTAGCAAAGTTCTTTTTCTCTTTTTATAATTCACATTTAAAGGATTTCATGTGCACAAACACATGAACACTCTCCTGCAGATTGTGCTTTAACTAACCCAAAAAACTCTTGATCTTTTGAAACTTTGGAGATGACGACTGGTTTTTAACTTTTGAGTCTTCACTAAGTTTGATCTCTTTGCCTGATTCCAGCAGGTGAAACCTTTGACTGTCGCTTCTCTCATCCCCTCACATCGGTTACGTTCCTGCTCACGAGTCAGTGAATCATCAACATGATTTTAAACTGTTTTTTTTTTTTTGCGGTTATTTAGTTTTATACAACAAAGGTTTTGATCTGTACTTTTTATCTGATGTTTCCAGAGATGTCTGATGATACGTTCGTGCCTTGTGGGGAGAACGGGAGCGTTCGTTGATAACTAGATGATGCTGGACATGTAACCTCCTAAATTAGACCAATGTTTGTGACATATCTGGAGCAGATTGTTAATCCATGGATCTCCTTTGAAATTATATGAATTTATCATATTAGTGTTATTATTGGATTTTACATGTAACCCTCACCACGTGTGGCTGTGCAGCCATTTTGTCACAGGTTTGTTCAACATCTATGAATCAGAATCACAGATTAGACATGAACATTCCTGAAGGTTCTCTCACTCTTCACTTTCCTGTGTGACTGAAACACCCTTTACTTCCTGTGTGACTGAAACACTCTTTACTTCCTGTGTGACTGAAACACTCTTTACTTCCTGTGTGTGAATGAAACACTTTTCACTTCCTGTGTGACTGAAACACTTTTCACTTCCTGTGTGACTGAAACACTCTTTACTTCCTGTGTGACTGAAACACTTTTCACTTCCTGTGTGACTGAAACACTCTTCACTTCCTGTGTGACTGAAACACTCTTTACTTCCTTTGTGTGACTGAAACACTTTTCAGTTCCTGTCTGTGACTGAAACACTTTTCACTTCCTGTGTGTGACTGAAACACTTTTCACTTCCTGTGTGACTGAAACACTTTTCACTTCCTGTGTGACTGAAACACTCTTTACTTCCTGTGTGTGACTGAAACACTCTTTACTTCCTGTGTGACTGAAACACTCTTCACTTCCTGTGTGTGACTGAAACACTTTTCACTTCCTGTGTGTGACTGAAACACTTTTCACTTCCTGTGTGACTGAAACACTCTTTACTTCCTGTGTGACTGAAACACTTTTCACTTCCTGTGTGACTGAAACACTCTTCACTTCCTGTGTGACTGAAACACTCTTTACTTCCTTTGTGTGACTGAAACACTTTTCAGTTCCTGTCTGTGACTGAAACACTTTTCACTTCCTGTGTGTGACTGAAACACTTTTCACTTCCTGTGTGACTGAAACACTTTTCACTTCCTGTGTGACTGAAACACTCTTTACTTCCTGTGTGTGACTGAAACACTCTTTACTTCCTGTGTGACTGAAACACTCTTCACTTCCTGTGTGTGACTGAAACACTTTTCACTTCCTGTGTGTGACTGAAACATTCTTTCTTTCCTGTGTGACTGAAACATTCTTCACTTCCTGTGTGTGACTGAAACACTTTTCACTTCCTGTGTGTGACTGAGACACTCTTTACTTCCTGTGTGTGAGTGAAACACTCTTCACTTCCTGTGTGTGACTGAGACACTCTTTACTTCCTGTGTGTGAGTGAAACACTCTTCACTTCCTGTGTGTTAGTGAAACATTCTTCAGTTCCTGTGTGTGAGTGAAACACTCTTCACTTCCTGTGTGTGAGTGAAACATTCTTCACTTCCTGTGTGTGTGAGTGAAACACTCTTCACTTCCTGTGTGTGTGAGTGAAACATTCTTCACTTCCTGTGTGTGTGAGTGAAACATTCTTCACTTCCTGTGTGTGAGTGAAACACAATTCACTTCCTGTGTGTGACTGAAACACTCTTTACTTCCTGTGTGTGAGTGAAACATTCTTCACTTCCTGTGTGTGAGTGAAACACTCTTCACTTCCTGTGTGTGTGAGTGAAACATTCTTCACTTCCTGTGTGTGACTGAAACACTCTTCCCTCTCTTCCATCACACAAACCTCCTGTGTGGATCTGAAGCTTCACGCCTGTGTGTCTAATGTGCTCATGCAAATAAGCCGAGTCGCTGCAAACACAAGCAGCCGGAGCTTTTGTTCCTCACATTGTGTGCGAGTTCTCCTCTGCCTTTGGTTTTCTCCCGACCTCTGACCTATTTTCACTCCAGAACAGAAAGAAGGGCATCTGGACACGGCGTCCCAGTACGAGGACGTTCCCAGTGCGAGGACGTTCCCGTTGCGAGGACGTTCCCGGTGCGAGGACGTTCCCGGTGCGAGGACGTTCCCAGTGTGAGGACATGGACGTTCCCAGTGCGAGGACGTTCCCAGTGTGAGGACATGGACGTTCTCAGTGCGAGGACGTTCCCAGTGCGAGGACGTTCCCAGTGTGAGGACATGGACGTTCCCAGTGCGAGGACATTCCCAGTG